>NW_024871002.1:2662500-2853059 GCF_019054845.1 Dipodomys spectabilis | reverse complement strand
AAGTATACGTGTGTGTGTTGAGACGTGCCACACCTTTGAACAAATTCAAGGCTCTGTTAAAATCCTCTGTACATCCCCCTCTCCAGAAAGTTAGGGAGAACTGATCTACACGAACGTTCATTGTGCTGGCATTTGCCTACCATCCTACATGAATGAGGCCCACTTCGAACAAAAGTATGAGGCTATGTACAAATAAATAAAATAACCGGAGATAATGACGGAAGGGGAGACCCTGATCCACATGCACTGTATCATAACCTGACTTCTAGAAGTGAAACTCCCTGGTAAAAATTACTTAATACCAAATACATATTAAAAATAACCTAAAGTGAGCTGGAAGCATTGCTCAGGCTGGAGAGTGAACCCATCTACCCAAGCACAAAGCCCTGAGTTCAATCCCAATTCCACTTTTTTTAAAAGCCCTGTTACACTAAACCTTGAGAAACATGGATTGACCTACTAGAAGGCAAATACAAAATATAATTCAAAACAAAACACAAACTTGAGCCACAGCACCACTTCGGGTGTCCTACTGGTTTATCGGAGATAAGAGTCTCACGAACTTTCCTGCCCGTGCTGGCTTTGAACCGGGATCCTCAGATCTCAGCCTCCTGAATACCTAGGATTACAGGCATGAGCCACAGGCACCTGGCTTAGAAAATCTATTTTTAATACTCTTTATGCAAAGTTCTAAACAGGATTTTGTTGATGGTAAATGAGTAAATTTACTAAAAACTATTGAATTTTATGTAAGTTTTATGTGTGTCAATATATGTCCATAAATCACCTTTCTATTGTAAAACTTTCTCTTCCCTTTTTCTTTTTTTTAAACAGAGTGACTTTAAAGATTCATTAGGGAGTTTGTTAGAAATATTGTACTGGTTGGGGCTGGGAAGGTGGCTCAGTGGTAGAGCGCTTGCCTTGCATGTCTGAGGCCCTGGGTTCGATTCCTCAGCACCATATAAGCAAAAAGAAAAAAGCCAGAAGTGGCCGCTGTGGCTCAAGTGGTAGAGCGCTAGCCTTGAGCTGAAGAGCTGAGTGACAGCGCCCAGGCCCAGAGTTCAGGCCCCTCCCCACAACCCGACCCCCCCCCCCAAAAAAAAAAAGAAATATTGTAGTGATAGCTTTAGTATAGGCTTGTTTGTGATCATTTGGGTAAATGTCCAGGAGTGGTATTGCTGGGTCATAGGGAACCTCCATGTTTAACCATTTGAGGAAACTCCCTACTGCATTCTAAATGGCTGAACACGTTTAGATTCTCACCAACAGTGTAGTAGCATTCGCTTTTAGCCATATCACTACCAGCATCTAGTATTACTAATTTTCTTGATAACGCCCATTTTAACTTGGATGAAGTGGTATCTCGATGCAGCTTTGGATTGCATTTATTTATTTATTTATTGAATTGCATTTTATGGCCAGAGATGTTAAACATTTCTATTCTTATTCCTCTTCAGAGAAGTATCTAAGTCTTTAGCCCCCTTAGAAATGGGGTGGTTGTTTGTTTTAGGATTTGTTTAGGAGGGGTGGGGGTTTATTTTTTGAGCTCTAAGTATATTTTAGATACGAGGCTCTTGCCTGTTGTATGGCTAGTGAAGATCTCCCAATCTGTAGGCTTTCTATTTATCCTGCTATCTATGTCCTTTCCATACAGAAGCTCTGCAGTTTAAGGGCAATCTCATTTATTCAACATTTCTCTGACTTGTTGTGTATCTGGATCTTTATTGAGAAAGTTTTGACCTTTGCTAATGAGCCCTACTGTTTCTCCTAATACTTACTGTAATATTTCAGGGTATCTGATTTTACATTGTAATCTTTGATCCATTTTGAGTTGATTCCAGTGCAGGTTGATATATAAGGGTATAATTTCAAATTTTTTGCACATGTATAGTCAATTCTGTCACCACCATTTGTTGGACAGGCGGTTTTTTTTCATCCTGTTTTTTTTTTTTTTTTTTTTTTTGGCTCCCTTGTCAAAGCTGAGGTAGGCATGGGTCTGTGAGTTCATTTCTGGATCTTCTATTCATCACATTGTTTCTCAGGCCTGTTCATGGGCCAGTACCAAGCTATTTTTATTACTGTAGCTTTGTAATATTTTGAAGTTTGGTATTGATATTCCCCCAGCACTGTTCCACCTGGTAATGATTGTTTTTGTTATTTGGGATCTTCTATTATTCTGTATGAATGTTTGGATTGCTTCTTCTATTTCATTAAAGCATGTTGTTGGGATATTGATGGGTATTGCATTGAATTTGTAAATGGCTTTTGGCAGTATTGTCATTTTCACAATGTCTATCCTCCCAATCCAGGAGAATGGGAGGTTTTTACACTTCCATAAATCTACTTTAATTTCCTTTTTTTAGGTATTTAAAGTTTTCATTATAGAGGTCCTTCACATCTTTAGGCAAGTTAATTTCTAGGGTTTTTTTTTTTTGAGCCAATTACAAAAGGAGTTACTTTCCTGATTTCAGTCTTAGTCTTCTCATTGTTGGCATAAACAAGTCCACACTAAAGCTACCAGCAGAACTATATGCATTGTAGCATTTTTTACCATAGCCAAGACATGGAATCAAGCCAGATGCCCTTCAGTGGATGAACAGATCAAGAAAATGTGGTATATATACGCAATGGAATTCTATGCTTCCATCAGAAGAATGACATTTCCACATTCATATGGAAATGGAAAGCTTGGAGATACATCATATTAGTAATAAATCATATGAAGTAAGCCAGACCCAAAGAAACATATGCTGACTGTTTTCTCTCATTTGGAATAATTAGTATATATCTAGGAAAGTTCTATCAGTGTATCATAATATCTCAATACCTATGTGCATATGACCTTATGAAATGGTGCTAATCAAAATGATTTACAAGATATGGAAACTAGAGTTTACTTTTCCCCCTTAGTGTACAGTATACAATTATTTTTATCTTTAATTTCTTCTCTTTGGTTTACCCCCTGTTGTCACTGTTTTGGATTTCAGCACCCTTTCTTTCTTTTCTTTTTTTTTTTTGGTCATGGGGCCTGAAATCTGGGCCTGGGCACTGTCCCTCAGCTCTTCAGCTCAAGGCTAATGCTCTACCACTGGAGCACCACTTCTGGCTTTTTCTACTTATATGGTGTTGAGGAATCAAACCCAGGGCCTCATGCATGCAAGGCAAACACTGTACCACTGAGCCACCTTCCCAGCCCCTCAGCACCCTTTGTATTTTATATGTTTATTTCATTTGGGGATAAAAATGGGAATCACAAAAATGGTGAGACAAATGACAAAGGGTGAACAAATGCAACAACAATACTCACTAGATACTATGTTGGAAATGAACTTTACAGCTTGTGGGGGAGGGAATCGAGGGTAGGGATAGCAAGAGAAAACAAGGGAGAGGGTAACAATGTTTCATAACAATTGTACTAATTTACTTACTTATGTGACTGTAACTGAACTGTACATCACCTTTACAAGAAAAAAACATAAAGAAAAATTTAGAGTCATTTTCCAAGCATGATTGCATAGATAGTTGGCCTTTTCACTACATATACAGAAATGTCATTGCTATCAATTGCTGTGGACAGAATCCTGTACTAATGGCTTGCTTAGAATTTGTTATAGGCAGTCCCTCAGACTGGGTCTAGCTTGTGACTCCAGAGAGTATCAGGTACCACCCTGAGATGCTGCCAAGGGAGCTTGATGAAGTATCTTGAGTGAATTTGGCACATTTTTCTTGTCTGGTGGCTGAAAGCCTGTTAGCAAGAGTTGTGTATGCTTTGCAGTTGTCAGATTTCCCTAAACTACCCCTCTCATGTGCTAAGGTGAGGTGTGATCTGTGGGATTAGGCTCATGCTGTGATTCCTCAGGATCTCTGGACTATACCTTCACATCTTTTTTGCTTTAGCTCTGGGGCTCTGGGGTTCTATGGCTCCAATGGTACAGGTTCCTGTCTGGCTTCAAGGTACTTTTGCATATGCTATGCTCCTCCACTACTGAGGTTAAAAGCTGTCATAGGGAAGGCCCAGAGAGAACTGCAGCTTCATCTTGACTTAGACATATATGTCTTTTCATTTTATTTATTATTTATTTATTTACTTTACAGTAGTGAGGACTGAAGTCCTGGCTTCAGTTTTAGAATTTCAGTAGTAGAGCCATTCTCTTGGCACTTTTTGCTTTAGTTTGTTTTTAGAAAGGATCTGATGATTTGTTCTGAGCAGGCCTTGTACTGGAATCCACCCTTTAACAGAAAGTCAATATGAGAATATAGATCAATGATTGTCAAAAGGGTAACTGATGAGACTAGAAGCTCAAGTGGTGTGGCATCAGCCATGAGTGAGAAAGCCAAGACAGGATATGAATAGGCTCATGCTATGACTCCCTATGGTCTTTGGCTGGCAGCTTCAAGCTTTCATAGCTCTAGGGCTACATAGCTCTAGGGCTCTGTGAATTCAAACCCTAATGTCAGTATGAAAAAAAAAAACATAACAAAAAACAATGTGCTATTTTAGTCATCTTGGGATGGCATGAGAAAGTATAATCATCTAGGTTGCTAAAATACTGAAAATTGATTTCCTCACAGTTGTAGAAGCTAGAGAATCTGTGGTGAAATTCCAGTAGGGTAAGGTTCTGATAAAGCTTCCCTTCCTAGCCTACAGATTTCCACTTTCTCACAATGTCTTTACAGGGAGAATTTTCCTTTCTTCCTCTTTTAGTACCCAACATTTATGGGCTGGTCATTTACCCTTTATTACTTCCTAAGACCTTATCTCCAGATATGGTCACATTGTGGAGTTAGAGATTCAATATGTGAAATTAAGGAAATAGCCTCAATTGCATTCACAGTACTAATTATTAGACTAATTTGGAAGAAAACAAATTGTTACATACTTGTAGGAAACCATTTGGTGGTTTTTTTAAAAGTCAAGCATACAAATGTAGTGAGAGAGTATACAGGAGCATACAGGAGATAAATAGGAAAATTCTAAATAAGTACCTCCTTTACTTTTTGCAAATCTCAGGCAACATTAAACCTCGAATAAGGAAAGTTTCAATGCCAATTACAACTGTATGCATCTTCAAAGCTGGGCAAAATTGGCATATATCTATAATCCTAGCTAAAATGGAGGTTGAGATCTGAGGATGGAAGTTCAAGGCTAGTCAGGAAGAGACAATTATCTCTCAGATTACCCAGTCCAAAAAAAGCAGAAGTAGAGGTGTGACTCAAGAGTTAGAGCTCCAGCCCTGAGCCAATAGAAAAATTACCAGATTAAAAAAAGTCAGGGAGAGGGGTAACAAGTTCAACAAGAAATATATTCACTACCTAATGTATGTAACTGTAACCTCTCTGTACATCACTTTTACAATAAAATTAAATTTTAAAAAAGCCAAGAAAGTCAAGCATACACACCACATGATCCAGTCATTCTATTTCACATATTTACACAATAGTTGGGTAAGGATAGACCCATTAAAAGTATGACCTATGAATCTTCCTTAAAACTTCACTTATAATAGTCATAATGTGGAAACACCTAAATATCCAGCAAAAGAGGAACACATAAAATAGCATATTCATATTATATCGTATTATGGGATACTAGTATAAAGTAAAAAATAATGAATACATACTATAGCAAGATACAGATAGATAAATCTTTAAACAACTATGCCAAATGGATAAAAAAATGGGTCAAAAATATATTAGTACATTTCTACAATACTTATAAATTAGCACTATTTGTGTGCTAGTGGCTTATATCTATAATGCTAACTAATGAAGAGGCTGAGATCTTGGAATCACACTTTGAAACCCGCCCAGGAAGGAAACTCTGTGACACTCTTATCTCCAAAAATTACCAAAAATTTAAAAGTGGAGTTGCTGTTCAAGTAGTAGTGTCCTAGCCTCTAAAAGCTCAAGCACAGCACTCAGAACCTGAGTTCAAGCTACAAAACTGGCAAAAAAAATAACACTAAGCTTCAGTAACAGAAAGCAAAATAGTAGATGCCTTTGAAGAAGAGCGAATTACTATAAAAAGTAAGACCCCTTTAGGGTGATGAACATGTTAACTAATAATGTAGTGTATATTAATTATTCCATTGGTGTAAACATATGCTGTACATTTTGGCTGAATGAATATCAAATAGAAATACACATACTGGTAATCAAAAGGCAAAGGAAAGCAAGAAAATTATTACCATATACATCAAAGTTTATTTCTGTCAGGTGAAGAGATGGAGCAAGATAAAATTAGAATATAAAGAAAGTTTCTGCCTTCCTTGAAATGTTATATATATTTTTAACCTGTTTGGTGATCTCTTTTACATTCTCCTTTTGATTAGTCATTAAACTTCCATATATTCTGTAACTCCTGGACTTACATTTTATATCATAAAGAAAACAAAAGACTAAGCAATGACTAAAAAGACTTGGTGGTTATAATCATACTCTAAATATGTATGGAAAGTATAAAATTACTTTGTAAAAGTTTAACAACAAATTAGAATGAAAGTAGTTTAACAGTGTTGAAGGATTGACCCTCACTCCATTGTTCCAGGCCCATAGAGATGCCAGGCAAAATCCCAGGTATATGCAAACTTGTTTGATGTGCAGGCAGGGCAACCCACCTAATCCCAGCTGTAATCATCCCATTGAGGGCCCTACTGAAAAGGCCCCTATTCCCTTTATGTTCTCCTCCATTTTCCCAACATATACTGCCAAGAACAGGGAGAGGAAAATTGCCGGGAGTAACTGTATGCCCTCCGCTGAGGGTCCACCCACCTCCTTGCAGCCCCTCATCGAGCCTTTCTGCTGCCTTCCACCTTCTTCCAAGGCCTTTCTTCATTGGGAGCACACAGCCTATCGAGCTTAGTTTGGTTCAACAGCCACTTGAAAGACCTCGTGGCCTTTGCACACATAATTGTGCATGTCTCGTGGATGGCCACCCCATGTGGCTTGAGGTATTATTGGCCCCCTGCGAAAAGCCAGAAAGGCCTTATCTCTCCCCTATTCTCTCTCCTTCACCCTGTCCCTGGGACTCTGATCTCCAGGTAGGAGGCTCTTCAACTTTGACCGACTTCACGCACCAAGTAAGAAGCCTTTAGGACAAGCTAACCATTCCAGTCCAAGGTGGAAGTGCGGGACACAGACCCTGGGGCTCTAGGAATCCCTCCCTTCCTTCCTGTCTGTGGGGTCTCCAGAGACTCCAGGAGTCTTTCCCATTTCTTGACTCCGTGACACCCTTTAATCAGAACTTTTGGGGATTCTCTCTTCTACGTATTTGGATCCATCTATCCACCTTCCCAAAGATTCAGGGATACTTGGAACAGCAGGATAGGATCTGTAGTCCTTCCAAATTTTCCAAATTGTCTCCCAGAGACACCCTATTAGCATTCCTGTGTTCTAATCTTAAGACTCTGGGTTCACTAATTTAGAGTCAACAAACCCTGACTAGTTTGTCTACTGAAATCTGGCCTCAATAACTACGGCCACCATTGGCCTAAATTAGGATCCTTCAGTTTTTACTCTTACTTATTTAAACAATTCTGCAATGATGTCCCCTACAGCCAACCTCTCCTCTACCTCTGCTCCAGAAAATCCTCCCTGTGCTTGTCCTGTTCTGTCCACCAAGTCCTTCTCTGACCTCCATTCCAGAGCACACCCCTCTCCCGATCTCTTGCCTTGCTCACGGAGCTCTTTTCTGTTGTAAGCCTCTCAACCATCTCCTCTAGAAAAGTAACTCCTTTGCTTGTGGCAGTTTAATCTGCCTGTCACCACTTGTCTCCCCCCTCCACCCCCCCTCTCTCGATGACCTTCAGCACCAAAAATCCTTTTAGGTAGTGAATATATTTCTTGTTGAACTTGTTACCCCTCTCCCTGACTTTTTTTAATCTGGTAATTTTTCTATTGGCTCAGGGCTGGAGCTCTAACTCTTGAGTCACACCTCTACTTCTGCTTTTTTTGGACTGGGTAATCTGAGAGATAATTGTCTCTTCCTGACTAGCCTTGAACTTCCATCCTCAGATCTCAACCTCCATTTTAGCTAGGATTATAGATATATGCCAATTTTGCCCAGCTTTGAAGATGCATACAGTTGTAATTGGCATTGAAACTTTCCTTATTCGAGGTTTAATGTTGCCTGAGATTTGCAAAAAGTAAAGGAGGTACTTATTTAGAATTTTCCTATTTATCTCCTGTATGCTCCTGTATACTCTCTCACTACATTTGTATGCTTGACTTTTAAAAAAACCACCAAATGGTTTCCTACAAGTATGTAACAATTTGTTTTCTTCCAAATTAGTCTAATAATTAGTACTGTGAATGCAATTGAGGCTATTTCCTTAATTTCACATATTGAATCTCTAACTCCACAATGTGACCATATCTGGAGATAAGGTCTTAGGAAGTAATAAAGGGTAAATGACCAGCCCATAAATGTTGGGTACTAAAAGAGGAAGAAAGGAAAATTCTCCCTGTAAAGACATTGTGAGAAAGTGGAAATCTGTAGGCTAGGAAGGGAAGCTTTATCAGAACCTTACCCTACTGGAATTTCACCACAGATTCTCTAGCTTCTACAACTGTGAGGAAATCAATTTTCAGTATTTTAGCAACCTAGATGATTATACTTTCTCATGCCATCCCAAGATGACTAAAATAGCACATTGTTTTTTGTTATGTTTTTTTTTTCATACTGACATTAGGGTTTGAATTCACAGAGCCCTAGAGCTATGTAGCCCTAGAGCTATGAAAGCTTGAAGCTGCCAGCCAAAGACCATAGGGAGTCATAGCATGAGCCTATTCATATCCTGTCTTGGCTTTCTCACTCATGGCTGATGCCACACCACTTGAGCTTCTAGTCTCATCAGTTACCCTTTTGACAATCATTGATCTATATTCTCATATTGACTTTCTGTTAAAGGGTGGATTCCAGTACAAGGCCTGCTCAGAACAAATCATCAGATCCTTTCTAAAAACAAACTAAAGCAAAAAGTGCCAAGAGAATGGCTCTACTACTGAAATTCTAAAACTGAAGCCAGGACTTCAGTCCTCACTACTGTAAAGTAAATAAATAAATAATAAATAAAATGAAAAGACATATATGTCTAAGTCAAGATGAAGCTGCAGTTCTCTCTGGGCCTTCCCTATGACAGCTTTTAACCTCAGTAGTGGAGGAGCATAGCATATGCAAAAGTACCTTGAAGCCAGACAGGAACCTGTACCATTGGAGCCATAGAACCCCAGAGCCCCAGAGCTAAAGCAAAAAAGATGTGAAGGTATAGTCCAGAGATCCTGAGGAATCACAGCATGAGCCTAATCCCACAGATCACACCTCACCTTAGCACATGAGAGGGGTAGTTTAGGGAAATCTGACAACTGCAAAGCATACACAACTCTTGCTAACAGGCTTTCAGCCACCAGACAAGAAAAATGTGCCAAATTCACTCAAGATACTTCATCAAGCTCCCTTGGCAGCATCTCAGGGTGGTACCTGATACTCTCTGGAGTCACAAGCTAGACCCAGTCTGAGGGACTGCCTATAACAAATTCTAAGCAAGCCATTAGTACAGGATTCTGTCCACAGCAATTGATCGCAATGACATTTCTGTATATGTAGTGAAAAGGCCAACTATCTATGCAATCATGCCTGGAAAATGACTCTAAATTTTTCTTTATGTTTTTTTCTTGTAAAGGTGATGTACAGTTCAGTTACAGTCACATAAGTAAGTAAATTAGTACAATTGTTATGAAACATTGTTACCCTCTCCCTTGTTTTCTCTTGCTATCCCTACCCTCGATTCCCTCCCCCACAAGCTGTAAAGTTCATTTCCAACATAGTATCTAGTGAGTATTGTTGTTGCATTTGTTCACCCTTTGTCATTTGTCTCACCATTTTTGTGATTCCCATTTTTATCCCCAAATGAAATAAACATATAAAATACAAAGGGTGCTGAGGGGCTGGGAAGGTGGCTCAGTGGTACAGTGTTTGCCTTGCATGCATGAGGCCCTGGGTTTGATTCCTCAACACCATATAAGTAGAAAAAGCCAGAAGTGGTGCTCCAGTGGTAGAGCATTAGCCTTGAGCTGAAGAGCTGAGGGACAGTGCCCAGGCCCAGATTTCAGGCCCCATGACCAAAAAAAAAAAGAAAAGAAAGAAAGGGTGCTGAAATCCAAAACAGTGACAACAGGGGGTAAACCAAAGAGAAGAAATTAAAGATAAAAATAATTGTATACTGTACACTAAGGGGGAAAAGTAAACTCTAGTTTCCATATCTTGTAAATCATTTTGATTAGCACCATTTCATAAGGTCATATGCACATAGGTATTGAGATATTATGATACACTGATAGAACTTTCCTAGATATATACTAATTATTCCAAATGAGAGAAAACAGTCAGCATATGTTTCTTTGGGTCTGGCTTACTTCATATGATTTATTACTAATATGATGTATCTCCAAGCTTTCCATTTCCATATGAATGTGGAAATGTCATTCTTCTGATGGAAGCATAGAATTCCATTGCGTATATATACCACATTTTCTTGATCTGTTCATCCACTGAAGGGCATCTGGCTTGATTCCATGTCTTGGCTATGGTAAAAAATGCTACAATGCATATAGTTCTGCTGGTAGCTTTAGTGTGGACTTGTTTGTTTATGCCAACAATGAGAAGACTAAGACTGAAATCAGGAAAGTAACTCCTTTTGTAATTGGCTCAAAAAAAAAAAACCCTAGAAATTAACTTGCCTAAAGATGTGAAGGACCTCTATAATGAAAACTTTAAATACCTAAAAAAAGGAAATTAAAGTAGATTTATGGAAGTGTAAAAACCTCCCATTCTCCTGGATTGGGAGGATAGACATTGTGAAAATGACAATACTGCCAAAAGCCATTTACAAATTCAATGCAATACCCATCAATATCCCAACAACATGCTTTAATGAAATAGAAGAAGCAATCCAAACATTCATACAGAATAATAGAAGATCCCAAATAACAAAAACAATCATTACCAGGTGGAACAGTGCTGGGGGAATATCAATACCAAACTTCAAAATATTACAAAGCTACAGTAATAAAAATAGCTTGGTACTGGCCCATGAACAGGCCTGAGAAACAATGTGATGAATAGAAGATCCAGAAATGAACTCACAGACCCATGCCTACCTCAGCTTTGACAAGGGAGCCAAAAAAAAAAAAAAAAAAAAAACAGGATGAAAAAAACCGCCTGTCCAACAAATGGTGGTGACAGAATTGACTATACATGTGCAAAAAATTTGAAATTATACCCTTATATATCAACCTGCACTGGAATCAACTCAAAATGGATCAAAGATTACAATGTAAAATCAGATACCCTGAAAATATTACAGTAAGTATTAGGAGAAACAGTAGGGCTCATTAGCAAAGGTCAAAACTTTCTCAATAAAGATCCAGATACACAACAAGTCAGAGAAATGTTGAATAAATGAGATTGCCTTAAACTGCAGAGCTTCTGTATGGAAAAGGACATAGATAGCAGGATAAATAGAAAGCCTACAGATTGGGAGATCTTCACTAGCCATACAACAGGCAAGAGCCTCGTATCTAAAATATACTTAGAGCTCAAAAAATAAACCCCCACCCCTCCTAAACAAATCCTAAAACAAACAACCACCCCATTTCTAAGGGGGCTAAAGACTTAGATACTTCTCTGAAGAGGAATAAGAATAGAAATGTTTAACATCTCTGGCCATAAAAATGCAATTCAATAAATAAATAAATAAATGCAATCCAAAGCTGCATTGAGATACCACTTCATCCAAGTTAAAATGGGCGTTATCAAGAAAATTAGTAATACTAGATGCTGGTAGTGATATGGCTAAAAGCGAATGCTACTACACTGTTGGTGAGAATCTAAACGTGTTCAGCCATTTTAGAATGCAGTAGGGAGTTTCCTCAAATGGTTAAACATGGAGGTTCCCTATGACCCAGCAATACCACTCCTGGACATTTACCCAAATGATCACAAACAAGCCTATACTAAAGCTATCACTACAATATTTCTTTTTTTTTGGGGGGGGGGGGGGTCGGGTTGTGGGGAGGGGCCTGAACTCTGGGCCTGGGCGCTGTCACTCAGCTCTTCAGCTCAAGGCTAGCGCTCTACCACTTGAGCCACAGCGCCACTTCTGGCTTTTTTCTTTTTGCTTATATGGTGCTGAGGAATCGAACCCAGGGCCTCAGACATGCAAGGCAAGCGCTCTACCACTGAGCCACCTTCCCAGCCCCAACCAGTACAATATTTCTAACAAACTCCCTAATGAATCTTTAAAGTCACTCTGTTAAAAAAAAGAAAAAGGGAAGAAAGTTTACAATAGAAAGTGATTTATGGACATATAATTGACACACATAAAACTTACATAAAATTCAATAGTTTTTAGTAAATTTACTCATTTACCATCAACAAAATCCTGTTTTAGAACTTTGCATAAAGAGTATTAAAAATAGATTTTCTAAGCCAGGTGCCTGTGGCTCATGCCTGTAATCCTAGGTATTCAGGAGGCTGAGATCTGAGGATCCCGGTTCAAAGCCAGCACGGGCAGGAAAGTTCGTGAGACTCTTATCTCCGATAAACCAGTAGGACACCCGAAGTGGTGCTGTGGCTCAAGTTTGTGTTTTGTTTTGAATTATATTTTTGTATTTGCCTTCTAGTAGGTCAATCCATGTTTCTCAAGGTTTAGTGTAACAGGGCTTTTAAAAAAAGTGGAATTGGGATTGAACTCAGGGCTTTGTGCTTGGTAGATGGGTTCACTCTCAGCTGAGCAATGCTTCCAGCTCACTTTAGGTTATTTTTAATATGTATTTGGTATTAAGTAATTTTACCAGGGAGTTTCACTTCTAGAAGTCAGGTTATGATACAGTGCATGTGGATCAGGGTCTCCCCTTCCGTCATTATCTCCGGTTATTTTATTTATTTGTACATAGCCTCATACTTTTGTTCGAAGTGGGCCTCATTCATGTAGGATGGTAGGCAAATGCCAGCACAATGAACGTTCGTGTAGATCAGTTCTCCCTAACTTTCTGGAGAGGGGGATGTACAGAGGATTTAACAGAGCCTTGAATTTGTTCAAAAGGTGTGGCACGTCTCAACACACACACGTATACTTGTCAGTTTTTGCCTGATCCTTGTGCAATATGGTGTTTCATAGATGATGTGTGTGTGTGTGTGTATATGTGTGTGTGTTCACCATCCAGTGAGCCTCACGTACTCATGTAGCTTTCGTAGGCTTGACCTCGGGACCTGGGAGGCATCCCTGAGATTTTTTTTTTCTCCCAGCTCAAGACCAGCACTCTACCACAGGTCCACTTCCGGGTTTCTGGTGGTTAACTGGAGATAAGAGCCTAAGGGACTTTGCAGATGTGGCCAGCTTTAAACCGCCATCTTTAAATCTCAGCCTCCTGAGCAGCTACGATTAGAGGCATAATGGTAGATGAGTTTTAAATAGTACGCTAAATGTTAAACTGTCACTGCGCTAGATGGTGTTTGACTTATTGCGAACGCCAGTGCCAGTGCGTGGGGTGGTGGCGCGCAGAAATCTGGATGTCAAAAGTTCACAGTGCTCCCTGAGGTGAGGCATATCCGGGAGCTAGGCGGAAGTCACCAAATCCAAGTTTGCACGTGGGGTTAAAGGGCATCCGGGAGGTCGGGAGGGAAATGGCTGTTAGTCTTAGTGATCCAGAGAGTGGCTTCTGTCAGAAAGAGGTAATAGAGTTTCTAAATGAGCAAATTCCTCAAAATGTTAGTCAGGGCTTTTGTAAATTGGAAGGGTGTGAGTCTTGGGTTGATTTGGAGAAAAACCTGCAGGCTATCATAACTGATGCCTCAGTCCCAGTAGCGGCTAAGACGGCGTGTGCGTGGGGCGCGTTGGCTTTGGCCGTTCGCTTGGCCAGGAAACAAAACCAGGTCTATACAGAAAAGGAAAAGAATCTGCGGGATCAGTTAGATGAGCAGAAGCTGTTAATTACTCTCTTGATGGGGATGGTAAATAAACTGAGGAATACGTGGGAAAATGAACGGGAGGAGGCTCAGTTACTACTTAAAGAAAACCTCAGAAACCTTTATAGAGCAGAAGGGGAGCGAAATGGTCTCAAGAATTTTCTTGTTACCGTGTTTGGCACTCACCGCCCAAAACAGGATGGAACAAACGAATATGAAAATAAGAGAATTGAGAGTCAGGATTTAGGTGCTCATGGCTATATTCAGGATTCTGTTAGATACTGGACTACAGAGAAAATGACGAATGTATCTGGTCTACCTGTGGCTTCTCTTACTTCTGTTCCTTCTGCTCTTCCTACTGTTTCTGCGGCTTCTATTCCTGCTCCTCCTCATATTGTTACCGCTCCTCCTCTTGCTATTGCTCCTCCTACTGTTGTTCCTCCTGCTATTGTTGCTGCTCCTCCTATTGTTGCTCCTATGCCTGTCTTTCCTACAGATGGAGAGCAAATAGACACATCAGTTTATTTTAATGGGAATGATATGGGGAGTGATTCAACTTCTTACCATGATCTGGAGACCTGGTCTCAGACCACCCCAATGATATCCTTTAGTCTCCCTGAATCTTCTAGTTCACAGGCACCTTTGTGTCATACCAGCCAATTAGCAGCCCCAGCAGAAACTCTGGCAGTTTCTTCTCAGAATTACCCTGCATCTAGCCGGAAAGGTAAACAGCTGAATACAAAAAAGTTTGTGCCCAGAAAGTTTAATCCCGACTATAAGTCTCCAAGATTCTTGCAGTTTTTGAAAAAGCGTAGACACGGTGATTGGGACTGTAGTGAATGTCAGGTAATGAATTTCTCTTGGAGAAATGCATGTTATAGGTGTAAAAACTTCCGCAACACAAACAAATGTGCAGAGTTTTCCTTCAAACAGACAACAGAGTGAACATTTTAAGTAATTTCTAGTTAATTCATGTTCTCTGGTTCTTTTGATATACAAAATGATAAGCAACAATGAATAAAAATTGAATATCAATTATCTTTACATTACCAAATTTTATTTACTTCTACCTACGGGAGGAGCCACATATGCTATAATAGTTAGTTAAATGAGGTTTAATAATAAACCTAGTTTCTATTTCTATTTTCATAAACTAGTTTCTATTTCATTAAAACCAATAATTACCTTTATTAATAGGCTAGTTCACAAAATTAATTTCATTAAGTAACCTTCTTTTTAGTTTTTATGAAAATAGAATTTCTTTATAACTTTAAAATTTTCCTTCATTAAAGAAAATTTAATAGAGAAAGAATACAATTGAAACTGAAAATCATACAAACATAACCCAGAGACAATCTCGCATGTCTATCTTGTTACTCCTCTTTTCCAAACAGACAGATACACATACAAGTGTCTATAGAAAAAATACTCATTTCTAGAGTGAAATCAAACTGTTTATACATGTGAGGACTTTTCCCTTTACAAATCATTTACATTTAGAAACTTCAGGAAGATACATATATTCACATGAAATGCTAATTTGACTCTGCACAGATAATTATTTTTCAGAAATTATCATAAATACATATATGTATATACATATATATATATAAACATTATTCCCAATCTTTCTTTGATACCATTTACTAGATACTGCTGTCTGTCTGCCTGTCGGTCTGTTTATGTTGTTTATAATAATAAGCTGGAACTCAGGGCTTTGTGCATACAAAGCAAGCTCTCTACCACTGAGCTGCATCCTCACCCCTGAGGCTGTTTAATGTTTTACATGTTCATATTGCTTTTTGTTGCCTTTTTGTTTTTTTCTTAGTGTGTCCACAAGAACCAGCACTTGATTTTATTTAAATTTATGTCATTCCTTCCACTTTTTTGGAGAATGTCTTATAGTTTTGTTTATGTTAACTTCCTCATGTTATGCAAATTATTTTATTTCATTTTATTTTATTTTTTGTGTTTGAACCCAGGGTCTGGGAGCTGTCCCTGAGGCATTTTGCTCAGGAACTGGCACTCTACCACTTGAGCCATGGCTCCAATTCTGGTTTTTTTTCTCTTTTTTCTTTTTTTCTTTTTGTTTTTCTTGTGTTTACTTGGAGATGAAATTCTCATGAACTTTCCTGCCTGGGCTGGCTTCAAACCATAATCCTGAGATCTCAGCCTCCTGATTAGTTAAGGAATGAGTCATAGGCTCATTTTTTTTTTTAACATTTACATTGTTATTGTAGAGTTGATAGAGTATTTTTTGTGTTTAATTTTTAAGATGAGAAATTTAGGCCGAGTGGGATTTGGTCTTTATTTCAGAAAGAGAGAGAGAGAAATTTTTAATCTGGAATTTCATTCTGAAATTTTAATCTAAGGTTCTTAACTAAAATGATAAAGAAAATAATTGGCAAAGGGTAGGTTTTACATTCCTTCACATTTCATTTTATTTTTTTTTGAGGGGGTCTGGTCGTGGGGCCTGAACTTTGGTCCTGGGCGCTATCCCTCAGCTCTTCAGCTCAAGGCTAGCGCACTACATGAGCCATAGGCACCACTTCTGGCTTTTTTTTTTTCTGCTTATGTGGTGCTGAGGAATGGATCTTAGTGCCTCATGCATGCAAGGCAAGCGCTCTACCACTGAGCCACCTTCTCAGTCCCTTCTTTCACATTTTAAATGCTTTTTTTTTTTGCCTGTCTTGGGTCTTGAATTGAGTGTTCCTGAGCTCCTTTTGCTCTAAGCTAGCAGTCATCACTTGAATCACACAGTTACTTCCTGCTTTTTCGAGTAGCTTATTGGAAATGAGTCTCATGGATTTTCCTGCCCAGGCTGGCTTGGAACCATAATCCCGAGATGTGAGCCTCCTGAGTAGGTAGGATTGCAGGCATGAGCCACTGGCGCCTGGCCTAAACTATATTTTTAAATGTGAAATTTTGCCACATTTTAAAAATTCAAAAATGCTACATTTCAGCTTTGTGGTGCCTGCCACCATAGAGTGTGAAATTGGGGAAGAGGCATGGCATTTTAAAACTGTGCAATGATTAGAGTATTTGCCCTAAATTTTGGAAAGTGTTAATAAGGCAATACATTTCTAGATGCTCTGTATGTATTTTAAGGTGGAAAAATACTTTCACACCATATAAAATTGTCTTTTGAGGAGTTTTAGGAAGCATTTTAGTAAGGCAAATGAATAATAAAAATTACAATAGGCAATAATCTAATTTGTATGTTTGAAGACAAAATTTGGAATGTTTGGTGTTGGGATTTTTGCTTGGTGACGGAGTGAATCCTTTCTGCGTTCTTGGATTTAATCTCTAGCATCACAAGTAATGTTATGAAAATGTCTAAGAATTTATAGAAGGTAATCCACATCAATTTGTAACAGAAAATTTGTAAGCTGTAATGGGAAAATTGTTTTCCTGTTTCTTCCTGGTATGAACTACATTGTAGTTTTCTGATACTGTCTGTTGATTTGAAGGATTTTGAAGTAATGAAATATTCTGATAATGATTCTACTCTTATGCCTAAGAGCCATGAAAACATAAAAATTCATTCTCCAAATCTTCCTGTGGAATAATAATTCAAAAAACACCAGTGAAACACTAATGATTATGAAAAATTATGTTTAAAAATTGAGACTTAAATAAAAGTCTCCTCTTGAACCTATGAAAATGAAAATTAAGAAAAATATGAGTCTTCCAAGCCAGTATTTTTCAATGTTTCCTTTCAATTTGTTTCTATTAAGCATCATTAAATCTAAGATACTTTAGGACCTATTTTCAAGTTTCCTATTCCCCTAGATATATTATTTCTAAAGAAAATACAGAGCTACTCAGTTAAATTTGATTTTCAGGTAAGGGTGGAATTTTTTTTCTTTACTGATGATTGAATTCAGGGCACTGTGCTCTACTACTTTAGTCACACCCACAGTCCTTTTGGTTTTAGTTTCTGATTTTCAGACAGGCGCTACTGCTGACTTTCCTGAACTGGCCTGCAACCAAGATCCTCCTGTCTCTGACCTGAAATAGGTGGGATTGTGGCTGTGGCTGCATGCTACAATGCCTGCTCTACAGATGTTCCAAATATTGCTTATACTTTCATTTGCTAAATCTGACAACACTGAAGAGTGGTATTGATTTCCTTTTTAAGTATAACTTGTATAAATGATCATTGAAGAGCAATTGGACTTTTACTTTTTGATTGACAACTAATGCAGTACAATGTGGTATTTTCTTATATGTAAAAAATATGGAATGTTCAAAGCATACAAATATATACAATCATATATATATTTACATTATATATATATATATATATATATATATATAGTAAACGTATAGCCTCACATACTTAACGTTTGTGGCAATAACATTTAAAATCTACTCTTTTGGCAATTTTGAAGCATATAACAATGATTATTCACTATAGTAATACTTCCCTATGATAAATCTCAAACGCTTATTCCTGTTGTCTAGCTGAAATGTTGTACTCTGACCATTGCCTCCCAATTTTCCACACCCCCATATTTTGATGGTAAATATTCTACTGTTTCTTTCCATGAGCATGACTATTTCAGATTCTACAGCATTGGACTTTCTGGGCTTGATATATTTGGACTTTTACAATTTGGAGCAAGCATCAGAATTCATGGCAGAAAAGCCAAAAAGAAGGAAAGAGAAACCTCAAGACACTCAAGACACATTCAGAAGTGACATATGAATGCATAAGTTTGGTATTGATAATATATAGCATAGTATGACATATTTTGTTTGATAAAATATATTTGGGAACATGTAGCAATCAATTGGAATTATGAGCTCTTGCCCTGGAAATCTCTGGCTCTGTCGCTGTAGCAACCTAAATGGTCCCTATGTTTGTCTTCCCCATTACCAGTTGGATTATGAAAAAATCTGCATTGCACCCCAGTGCCCAGAATTTGGCTCCTTCAACTATTCTCCATAAATGGGAACCAGGGCTCCTTGGAGGGTAGCTGGTACCAAGTCCTGGGGCTGGAGAAGGTAAGATGGGCCTGGAACATCTTGCCATGTACAGAGCTGCCTGGGGGTACAAAGGACAAATAAACCTAAGGAGGACTCAGGCAAGGAGCGACACATTGAGCCTTATAAAAATGAGAGGCCTACCTAAAGAAATCTCTCACTGGGCAAAGAGTGAAAATTGAGCATTAAACTGTACAGTGATTATAGTTAATTGGAACAGTGGCATATACTAAAATGATGTATAATTTACAGTATTAAAGTATGGAACAGTATTAAAGTATTAAAGTATGGAACAGGCTAAGCTGAGTGCTGGTGGCTCACGCCTGTAATCCTAGCTACTCAGGAGGCTGAGATCTGGAGAAGTATGGCTTGAAACCAGCCTGGGTAGAAAAGTTGACAAGACTCCATCTCCAAAACATTACTGACTATAGTCAGGCACTGGTGGCATGGTTCAAGGGGTAGAGAACCGTTTGAGCAAAGCAACTTGAGTCTACATGAGGTGCTCTGATTGCAAACATTTGGTCTTGATTGTAAACACCAGCACTGGCCAGAGAAAAGAAAAAAAGATGAAAAGTGCTTATGATGTGCACAGAAATGCCCGGTATTGTTCATTAAAATGCTATATATTTATCAGTCCAATTTATGGAAATTCTACACTATGAAGAAGTTAATACAAATGGACATATGGACTATGGGATTCATTAATGTTAAACATTGTTTGAAGAGAAAAGGATGGGGAGAAATGCACAGGAGAGCTTTATGTAAAATGTATAGAAAGACATAAAACTGGTGGAAACAATACCTGTCAAAATAAAAATATAATGTTTTAATGATTGGAGATATTGTGAAGGCTAAAATATTCTGTATGTTCCATTATTAAGAACAAAAATAGTTGTTTATTGATGTGACAAAATTCATAAACACTATGTATGAAAGAGACATACTTATTGGGACCATGCATGTCTTTTAATGCCCATAATACATATTCTTATACTTGCCTGATTGTCTTCTACCTGGTGTAATGAATGTTTGCATAAATAAACTGGTATTACTAATCCACATTATTTTCATGTGTCCTGTGTATTGCTATTGCCATAGGGAAAGAATTCTTAGAGTGCAGTAGATAGGGAGAACAACTTATTTTTACAATATTATTTCTTTAAAGACACCACACATGAACACATTATCTCTCCCTGTCTTTTCCATAAAATAATGATCTGTACTTTAGTTTTTGATGGATAATAGTAAGATGGGAATAAAGATTATGTGTTGGATTCTGAACTCCCTAATTTATTTTGGAATATTGTGGAAATTGATTCTTGGGTTATATGTTCATTGAAAAACTCTCTTTGACCTAGAAAAATCACATGATTTATCTCTTAATTTTGAAATTTTGGTTCTAATAGTGGGATATTTTGTTTCCTGGTAAAGTTAAAAACTTTGATAAAGGGACTTGGGGGCCTAAAAATGCTACAGGACAGTAGGGAAATACCACAGCTCTCTCTAACCAAATAGAGAGTTCGAGTTCCAATGCTGTTTCCCCAAGAGTCTGACAATAGCAAGAAGCTGAACACCCAGAGAAAAAGAGAAGGTGAAAAAAAAGAAAAGGAAGAATTTCAGAACGGAATAGCACCAAGGCCCTTCTACCACTCCTGGCTAGCCACGCAGCTTCATGCCAAACTGTGGCTCATCCAGGCACAAGTCCTCTGGAGAACCCAGAGTCACTGTGGGTGGTCTATAGAATGCCAGCACAGAAGATGCCCAAGGTGCTGGTGCCTGAGCCGCTGATTGCAAACATAGAATCTTTGGTGTTCTGCACCTGCACAAAGACCCTTCTCCCAACCCTCACTGGTGGAGCAGCTCCACATCATCCTGCTAAAGCCACTCAGCCTCACAGCCAAGGGGGAAACCCCAGAAACACAGGAGTCTGTCCATAGAACGGCAGTGCAGAAGACTCCCAAGGTGCCAGTGCTGAACTGGAGTACACAAACAGACAAATCTCAGAGCTCAGAAGCTGCGCAACGACTCCTCTTCCAACCCTCGCTGTTGGAGCTACTCCGTGCCATCCTGAAACAGAACTGAGACCAGGTAAAGACTCTCTCAGCCCACCCAGGGCCAAGAGCAAGCTTCATCAGTAGATCCAGGAACCAACCCAGAACCAAGCAAAGGCAGCCACCTATTGACCAAAATAGTCAAGGTTTGGGATTTGTTTCCAATAATCCCTGAATCCACATGCAAATATCACATTGAAAAATTACAAAATTTATCAATAGCCAGGATAGCAAGACACCCCCAAAGGCCAGCAGCCATCCAGGGAAGAGCCCAAGTCGAAGCAATACAAGAATGGAAGACAAACGCTACATCCAAGAGATGTTAAGGTGAGAAATAGCTCAGAAATTTAAAGAACAAAGAAATGTATTATCAAAAGAGATGCAGGATTTCAAACAGGAGATGCATTCAAAAATATATGTTGTACACACCTTGCTACGAGATGTGATTAATACTCTGAGAACCAACATAGAATCATAAATGGTTCAATTTCCTCCATGCAAACCACAATGGATGCCATCATTAACAGAGTGAATACAATGGAAGTTAGAATATCAGATATGGAAGATAAAATGCAGCAACTGGAAAACAAGTCACAGATATGGAAAAATCACTTAAACTATGCCAAAAGGAAGTCCAAGAACAAGCAGACAGTGACAAGAAATTTAATCTCTGTGTAATTGGGGTGGACAAAGGTGAGGAATACCAGAACAAAGGAATGCAACACATATTCAATAAGATTATCACTGAAAATCGCCCCAATCTTAAAAGATAGCATATTACCTACATAACAGAAGCATACAGAACACCTAACAAACAGGATCCCAGGAGGAACACTTCTAGGCACAATATAGTAGGCACATTATAGTAAAAATGATAATAAAGGATAAAGATAATAAAGAATCTTGTATGCAGCAAAAAAGGAGATATACTATAATGGTAAAAAAAATTCAGAATGACACAAACACTGAATGCAAGGAAAGCCTGGGATATTGCCATCTGAGCCCTGAGAACTAACAAATGCCAACCCAGACTCGTATACCTAGCGAAGCTAGAATTCGCATTTGATGGAGAAACTAAAGTTTTAATAGTAAAGAAAAACTAAATGAATTCCTAAACAATAAAGAGTATTATGAGGGGAAATGCAACATGAAGAAAAGAAGATCAGGGGTCCACATCAGACAGATATCACTAGATTTCCAACTTAGCACAGGTGGCAAGGAAAAAAAGAAAAACTGAGGAAAGCAGGAAAATGACAGGAAACACAATGCACCTCTCTATAATAACCATAAATGTTAACAGGCTCAAATCACCAATCAAAAGGAAAAGACCTGTCGATTGGATGAGAAAACAAGACCCCTCCATTTGTTGCCTTCAAGAGACCCACCTCACAGTCAAACATAAGAATAAAATCTGAGTGAAGATCTACCATGCAAATGCTCCCATCAAGAAGGCAGGAG
This sequence comes from Dipodomys spectabilis, assembly GCF_019054845.1. NCBI lineage: Eukaryota > Metazoa > Chordata > Mammalia > Rodentia > Heteromyidae > Dipodomys > Dipodomys spectabilis. Next base: position 2,830,595 of record NW_024871002.1, on the reverse strand, counting down.
TTGCCATCTTGATATCTGACAAATGAAACTTTTCATTAAAATCAATACAAAAAGACAAATAAGGACACTACATATTAATACAGAGAACGATCCAAGAAGAAGATATTACCATTATCAACGTATACCCCCCAAACATTGGTGCATCCGAATATATTCAGCAAATACTCTCAAACTTACAGAATAAAATAGATCCAAATACAATAATACTAGGATACTTTAATACCCCACTCTCACCAAAGGACATGTCTACCAACCAGAGGATTGGCAAAGAAGCCACCGAATTAAATGATGCCATTTTTCACACGGAATTAATTGACTTCTACCAAGTTTTCCACCCTACAAAACCCTAAAGTTACTAGAAAGAGTGAGATCACCAAAATAAGAGCTGAAATTAATGACATGGAGACTAATAAAACTATAAATAAAATTAGTAAAACAAAAAGCTGATTTTCCGAAAAAAATTCAATGAAATTGATTGTAGGGTCTTCGTCCATCCCACGGAAATCAGACGGGGTCCGAGGAAAGAAGAAGGGGTCCGAGAAAAGGTGAGTGCACTGCTTGCCCATTCCCCAGCCTCCCTTAGCCCCGGACACAATCATACTCAGCAGGGAGTGAAGTCAAGCAGGAACTCGTTTATTACCACACAGCAAGCACTTTTTAAAGCAAAAGACCGTGTGTCATGGGAGGGGAGGAAAAGGAACCAACCAATCACTGTAAAGGTCACCCTATCATGTGCCTAAGCTTTCTATACTTTCCCTGCTGTCCACGAGCTTTTCACACACTGGTTACTTTGCCTGATCCTGGTATCCAATCAGATTTTAACATAAACAACTCGGGCTCTGCCCACTCAACTCCCTCTCAGTGCCATCTTTGCTGCCCAGGTGCCCTACAATTGATGGACCTTTGGCAAGATTAACTAAAAAAAGAAGAGAGGAACCCCAAATCAATAAGATCAGGGATACTCCGGGAAAAGTTACAACAAATACCCAAGACATCTAAACAATTATAAAGAATTATTTCCAGAAACTATACTCACTAAGGAAGGAAAACCTAGCAGAAATGGATGAATTTTTGGAGAAATACAATTTTCCCAAACTGAACCAAGAAGAAATAAATAAATAAGGCAAGAACTGGAATGAGATAGAGGAAGTGATCAGAATTCTTCCAACAAGGAAAAGCCCAGGACCAGATGGATTCTCTAAGACCTTTAAAGTGGAACTAAGATCCATACCCCTCACAATCTTCCAAGAAATAGAAACAGAGGCATCTATCCCAAACTCACTCTATGAAGCCATATATCACACTCACCCCAAACCAGCTAAAGACCCACTAAAAACAGAGAACCACAGACCAATCTCCTTAATGAACACAGATGAAAATCTCCTCAATAAAATTTTAGCCAACAGAATCCAGGAACATATCACAAAAAAAATCATACATTACAATCAAGTAGGCTTCATCTCAGAGATGCACGGATGGTTTTACATGCATAAATCAATAAATGTAACCCATCACATCAACAGAACCAAAGTCAAGAACCACATGATTATCTCCATTGACAGGGAAAAGGCTTTTGACAAAATACAACACTTATTCATGTTAAAAGCCCTGGAAAAATAGGAATAGAAGGAACATTCCTTAAAACAATAAAAGCCATGTACAACAGACCAATAGCCAATATTATACTTAATGGGGAAAATCGACAACCAATTCTCCTAAACTCAGGAACAAGACAAGGATGCCCACTGTGACCACTCCTCTTCAATATAGTTATGGAATCCTTAGCCAGAGCAATAATGCAAGAAAAAGACATTAAAGGGATCCACATAGGGAAGGAAGAAGTTAAACTATCCCTTTTTGCAGATGACACGATACTACACCTCCATGATCCCAAAAACTTCACCCCCAAGTTCTTAGAACTTATACACCACTTTGGCAAAGTAGCAGGATACAAAATTACCCCACAAAAAGCAGTTGCTTGTATAAAGTTTCACAATGTCTGAGATTTGCTCTAAAATATTCCAGCTTTCTCCTACAAAGCTTGAGAATATAAGAGAAAATAAAATGATTAGCTAAAGTATCAATAATTGTGTATAGCATTGTTAGATCCAAATGGCCAGATATTATCTTGAGGCCCCAGGACAATGCCTTGATTTAATTAACAGTACTGTCTTCCCCTCTCTTACAGACTAGGTAATCTTTCTCAGCGCGGATATCAGATTAAAATTTACATTGAGCTTGGACTTTGAGCAGATACCCAGCTCTGCCCTTCCCTGCCTCCAAGATTTTACTCCCACCTTTTGTCCCACCATTAGTTACTTCAAACCACTTCCAGTAGATAATTCTAGCATTCTTTCAGATGTACTATAATACTTCAGATTACAAACTAGGAATGAGTCTCTAGCTTTTGCCAGAGGTTCCCTTTTTCAGGTCTTATTTTCTTATAAATCTATGCTGGTGTTAAACTGTGCGTTGTCTACTCTTTTTCTTGCCGAATTATTCTTTCTCTTTTTGAACTCTCTCTCTCTCTATATGTGTGTGATGTAATGCTCCTTTAGGTACATTTACATTTTTAAAAATTAGATTCCTATTTTATGTTTATGCCCGACAGAGACAAATTTTTGAACGAATCTTCTGAAAAATATACAAAACTAAAACCAAAACAATAATACAGCTGGTGCTGATGGCTCACAACTGTAATTCTAGCTACTAAGGAGGCTGAGCTCTGAGGATCATGGTTTGAAGGTAGCCTAGGCAGGAAAGTCCTTGAGACTCTATTATCCAATTAACCACCAAAAAACTGGAAGTGGCACTGTGGCTCAAAGTGGTAGAAAGCCAGCCTTGAGCAAAAGAGCTCAGGCCCAGAATTCAGTTCAAGCCCCATGAATGGAAAAAAAAAAGAGTAAGTCTTGCACAAATCTCAAAGCATAATCCATGAACAATACCTTTTCTAAATTGGTCTAGAAAATCTTTTTGTTGTGGTTGTTGCTATTGTTGTTGTTGTTGTTGTTGTGGGGCTTGAACTCTGGGCTTGGGCACTGTTGTCCTTGTGCTCTTCATCTCAAGGCAAGTGCTCTACTGCTTGAGCCACAGCACCAGTTCCGGTTTTCTAGCGTGTTATTGGAGATAAGAGTCTCACGAACTTTCCTGCCCTGGCTGGCTTTGAACAGTGAACCTCAGATCTCAGCCTCCTGAGTAGCTAGGATTATAGGCATGAGCCACCGGCGCTCAGCTTAGAAAATCTATTTTTAAAAGTCTTTATGCAAAGTTCTAAAACAGGATTTTGTTGATGGTAAATGAGTAAATTTACTAAAAATTATTGAATTTTATAGTTAAAATAGGAATATTTTATGTAAGTTTTATGTGTGTCAAATATATATACATAATCACTTTCTACTGTAAACTTTCTTCTTGTTTTGTATTTAACAGAGTGACTTTGAAGATTCATTAGGGAGTTTATTAGAAATATTGTACTGGTAGCTTTAGTATAGGCTTGTTAATGTCCAGGAATGGGATTGCTGGGTCATAGGGGAGCTCTATGTTTAGCCATTTGAGGAAACTCCCTACTGCTTTCTACAATGGCTGAACAAGTTTAGATTCTCACCAACAGTGTAGTAGCATTCACTTTTAGCCATATCATTACCAGCATCTAGTATTACTAGTTTTCTTGGTAATGGCCATGTTAACCTGGATGAAGAAGTATCTCAATGCAGCTATGAATTGCATTTATTTATTTATTTTTAAATTGCATTTATTTTATGGCCCGAGATGTTAAACATTTCTATTCTTATTCCTCTTCAGAGAAGTATCTAAGTCTTTAGCCCACTTAGAAATGGGGTGGTTGTTTCTTTTAGGATTTGTTTAGGAGGGGTGGGGGTTTATTTTTTGAGCTCTAAGTATATTTTAGATACGAGGCTCTTGCCTGTTGTATGGCTAGTGAAGATCTCCCAATCTGAGGCTTTCTATTTATCCTGCTATCTATGTCCTTTTCCATACAGAAGCTCTGCAGTTTAAGGCAATCTCATTTATTCAACATTTCTTTGACTTGTTGTGTATCTGGATCTTTATTGAGAAAGTTTTGACCTTTGCTAATGAGCCCTACTGTTTCTCCTAATACTTACTGTAATATTTTCAGGGTATCTGATTTTACATTGTAATCTTTGATCCATTTTGAGTTGATTCCAGTGCAGGTTGATATATAAGGGTATAATTTCAAATTTTTTGCACATGTATAGTCAATTCTGTCACCACCATTTGTTGGACAGGCGGTTTTTTTCATCCTGTTTTTTTTTTTTTTTTTTTTGGCTCCCTTGTCAAAGCTGAGGTAGGCATGGGTCTGTGAGTTCATTTCTGGATCTTCTATTCATCACATTGTTTCTCAAGCCTGTTCATGGGCCAGTACCAAGCTATTTTTATTACTGTAGCTTTACAATATTTTGAAGTTTGGTATTGATATTCCTCCAGCACTGTTCTACCTGCTAATGATTGTTTTTGTTATTTGAGGTCTCCTATTATTCTGTATGAATGTTTGGATTGCTTCTTCTATTTCATTAAAGCATGTTGTTGGGATATTGATGGGTATTGCATTGAATTTGTAAATAGCTTTTGGCAGTATTGTCATTTTCACAATGTCTATCCTCTCAATCCAGGAGCATGGGAGGTTTTTCCACTTTCATAAATCTACTTTAATTTCCCTTTTTAGGTTTTTGAAGTTTTCATTACAGAGGTCCTTCACATCTTTTGGTAAGTTAATTTCTAGTTTTTTTTTTTTATGAGGCAATTACAAAAGGAGTTGCTTTCCTGATTTCAGTCTTAGTCTTCTCATTGTTGGCATAAACAAACAAGTCCACACTAAAGCTACCAGCAGAACTATGTACATTGCAGCATTTTTTTAACCATGGCCAAGACATGGAATCAAGCCAGATGCCCCTCAGTGGATGAACAGATCAAGAAAATGTGGTATATATAGGCAATGGAATTCTATGCTTCCATTACAAGACTGACACTTCCCCATTCATATGCAAATGGAAAGCTTGGAAATAAATCATATTAAGTGAAGTAAGCCAGACCCAATGAAATGTATGCTGACTGTTTTCTCTCATTTGGAATAATTTGTATATATCTAGGAAAGTTCTATCAGTGTATCATGATATCTCAATACCTATGTACATATGACCTTATAAAATGGTGCTAATCAAAATGATTTACAATATATGGAAACAAGAGATTATTTTTCCTTAGTGTAGTGTATGCAGTTATTTATATCTTTAATTTCTTCTCTTTGGTTTACCCTCTGTTGTCACTGTTTTGGATTTCAGCACCCTTTCTTTCTTTTCTTTCTTTCTTTTATATTTTGTTGGTCCTGGGGCCCATACCCTGGGCCTGGACACTGTCCCTCAGCTCTGTAGCTCAAGGCTAGTGCTCTACCACTGGAGCACCACTTCTGGCTTTTTCTGCTTATTTGGTGTTGAGGAATCAAACCCAGGGCCTCATGCATGCAAGGCAAACACTGTACCACTGAGCCACCTTCCCAGCCCCTCAGCACCCTTTGTATTTTATATGTTTATTTCATTTGGGGATAAAATTGGGAATCACAAAAATCGTGAGACAAATGACAAAGGGTGAACAAATGCAACAGCAATACTCACTAGATACTATGTTGGAAATGAACTTTACAGCTTGTCGTGAAGTGAATAGCAAGAGAAAACAAGGAAGAGGGTAACAATGTTTCACAACAATTGTACTGATTTACTTACTTATGTGACTGTAACTGAACTGTACATCACCTTTACAAGAAAAAAACACAAAGAAAAATTTTAGAGTCATTTTCCAGGCATGATTGCATGGATAGTTGGCCTTTTCACTACATATACAGAAATGTCATTGCTATCAATTGTTGTGGACAGAATCCTGTACTAAAGGCTTGTTTAGGATTTGTTATAGGCAGTCCCTCAGAAAAGACTGAGTCTAGCTTGTGACTCCAGAGAGTATCAGGTACCACCCTGAGATGCTGCCAAGGGAGCTTGATGAAGTATCTTGAGTGAATTTGGCACATTTTTCTTGTCTGGTGGCTGAAAGGCTGTTAGCAAGAGTTGTGTATGCTTTGCAGTTGTCAGATTTCCCTAAACTACCCCTCTCATGTGCTAAGGTGAGGTGTGATCTGTGGGATTAGGCTCATGCTGTGATTCCTCAGGATCTCTGGACTATATCTTCACATCTTTTTTGCTTTAGCTCTGGGGCTCTGGGGTTCTATGGCTCCAATGGTGCAGATTCCTGTCTGGCTTCAAGGTACTTTTGCATATGCTATGCTCCTCCACTACTGAGGTTAAAAGCTGTCATAGGGAAGGCCCAGAGAGAACTGCAGCTTCATCTTGACTTAGACATATATGTCTTTTCATTTTATTTATTATTTATTTATTTACTTTGCAGTAGTGAGGACTGAAGTCCTGGCTTCAATTTTAGAATTTCAGTAGTAGAGCCATTCTCTTGGCACTTTTTGCTTTAGTTTGTTTTTAGAAAGGATCTGATGATTTGTTCTGAGCAGGTCTTGTACTGGAATCCACCCTTTAACAGAAAGTCAATATGAGAATATGGATCAACGATTGTCAAAAGTTTAAATGATGATTCTAGAAATATGGCTCAAGTGGTATAGCATCAGCCACGAGTGAGAAAGCCAAGACAGGATATGAATAGGCTCATGCTATGACTCCCTATGGTCTCTGGCTGGCAGCTTCACGCTTTCATAGATCTAGGGCTACATAGCTCCAGGGCTCTGTGAATTCAAACCCTAGTGTCAATATGAAAAAAAAATAACAAAAAAGCAACAATGTGCTATGTTAGTCATCTTGGGATGGTATGAGAAAGTATAATCATCTAGGTTTCTCAAATACTGAAAATTAATTTCCTCACAGTTGTAGAAGCTAGAGAATATGTGGTGAAATTCCAGTAGGGTAAAGTTCTGATAAAGCTTCCCTTCCTATCCTACAGATTTCCACTTTCTCACAATGTCTTTACAGGGAGATTTTTCCTTTCCTCCTCTTTTAGTACCTAACTTTTATGGGCTGGTCATTTACCCTTTATTACTTCCTAAGACCCTATCACCAGATATGATCACATTGTGGAGTTAGAGATTCAATATGTGAAATTCAGGAAGTAGCCACAATTGCATTCACAGTACCAATTATTAGACTAATTTGGAGGAACACATATTGTCATATACTTGTAGGAAACCATTTGGTGGTTTTTTTTTAAAGTCAAGCATACAAATAGAGTGAGAGAGTATACAGGAGCATACAGGAGATAAATAGGAAAATTCTAAATAAGTATCTACCTCCTTTACTTTTTGCAAATCTCAGGCAACATTAAACCTCGAATAAGGAAAGTTTCAATGCCAATTACAACTGTAGGCATCTTCAAAGCTGGGCAAAATTGGCATATATCTGTAATCCTAGCTAAAATGGAGGTTGAGATCTGAGGATGGAAGTTCAAGGCCAGTTAGGAAGGACAAATCCAAGAGACAATTATCTCTCAGATTACCCAGTCCAAAAAAAGCAGATGTAGAGGTGTGACTCAAGAGTTAGAGCTCCAGCCCTGAGCCAATAAAAAAATTAACAGCTTAAAAAATGTCAAGGAGGGGGTAACAAGTTCAACAAGAAATATATTCACTACCTAATGTATGTAACTGTAACCTCTCTGTACATCATTTTACAATAAAATTAAATTTTAAAAAAGCCAAGAAAGTCAAGCATATACACCACATGATCCAGTCATTCTATTTCACATATTTACACAATAGTTGGGTAAGGATAGACCCATTAAAAGTATGACCTATGAATCTTCCTTAAAACTTCACTTATAATAGTCATAATCTGGAAATACCTAAATATCCAGTAAAAGAGGAACACATAAACTAACATATTCATATTATATCATACTATGGGATACTAGTATAAAATAAAAAATAATGAATACATACTATAGCAAGATACAGATAGATAAATCTCTAAACAACTATGTCAAATGGATAAAAAATTTGGTCAAAAATATTAGTACATTTCTACAATACTTATAAATTAGCACTATTTGTGTGCTAGTGGCTTATATCTATAATGCTAGCTACTGAAGAGGCTGAGATCTTGGAATCACACTTTGAAACCAGCCCAGGAAAGAAACTTTGTGACACACTTATCTCCAAAAATTATGAAAAATTTAAAAGTGGAGTTGCTGTTCAAGTAGTAGTGTCCTAGCCTCTAAAAGCTCAAGCACAGCACTCAGGACCTGAGTTCAAGCTACAAAACTGACAAAAAATAACACTAAGCTTCAGTAACAGAAAGCAAAATAGTAGCTGCCTCTGAAGAAGTGTGACTTACTACAAAAAGTAAGATCCTTTTAGGGTGATGAACATGTTAACTAATAATGTAGTGTATATTAATTATTCCATTGGTGTAAACATATGCTGTACATTTTGGCTAAATGAATATCAAATAGAAATACACATACTGGAATCAAAAGGCAAAGGAAAGCAAAAACATTATTACCACATACATCAAAGTTTATTTCTGTCAGGTGAAGAGATGGAGCAAGATAAAATTAGAATATAAAGAAAGTTTTTAACCTGTTTGGTGATCTCTTTTACATTCTCCTTTTGATTAGTCATTAAACTTCCATATATTCTGTAACTCCTGGACTTACATTTTATATCATAAAGAAAAGAATAGACTAAGCAATGACTAAAGAGACCTGGTGGCTAAAATCATACTCCAAATATGTATGGAAAGTATAAAATTACTTTGTAAAGGTTTAACAACAAATTAGAATGAAAGTAGTTTAACAGTTGTTGAAGGATTGACCCTCACTCTATTGTTCCAGGCCCATAGAGATGCCAGGCAAAATCCCAGGTATATGCAAACTTGTTTGATGTGCAGGCAGGGCAATCCACCTAATCCCAGCTGTAAACATCCCATTGTGGGCCCAACTGAAAAGGCCCCTATTCCCTTTCTGTTCTCCTCCATTTTCCCAACATATGTTGCCAGGACCAGGGAGAGGAAAAAAACTGTATGCCCTCCACTGAGGGGCCACCCACCTCCTTGCAGCCCCTTATCGAGCCTTTCTGCTGCCTTCCACCTTCTTCCAAGGCCTTTCTTCATTGGGAGCACACAGCCTATCGAGCTTAGTTTGGATTCAACAGCCACTTGAAAGACCTCGTGGCCTTTGCCTTCATAAGTGGTGCTTGTGTTGTGGATGGCCACCCCATGTGGCTTGAGGTATTATTGGTCCGGTGCAAAAAGCCAGAAATCTCCTTATCTTTCCCCTATTCTCTCTCCTTCACCTTGTCCCTGGGACTCTGATCTCCAGGCAGGAGGCTCTTCGCCTTTGACCACCTTCATTCACCAGATAAGAAGCCTTCAGGACAAGCTAACCAGGCCAGTCCATGGTGGAAGTGCCGGGACACAGACCCTGGGCTCTAGGAATCCCTCCCTTCCTTCCTGTCTGTGGGGTCTCCAGAGACTCCAGGAGTCTTTCCCATTTCTTGATGCCCTGACACTCTTTAATCAGGACCTTTGGGGATGCCCTCTTCTAATTATTTGGATCCATCTATCCACCTTCCCAAAGTTTCAGGGATGCCTGGAACAGCAGGATAGGATCTGTAGTCCTTCCAAATTTTCCAAATTGTCTCCCAGAGACACCCTATTAGCATTCCTGTGTTCTAATCTTAAGACTCTGGGCTCAGTAATTTAGAGTCAAAAAACCCTGACTTGTTTGTCTACTGAAATATGGCCTCATTATCTATGGCCACCATTGGCCTAAATTAGGATCCTTCGGTGTTTACTCTTACTTATTTAAACAATTCTGCAATGATGTCTCCTACAGCCATCCTCTCCTCTACCTCTGCTCCAGAAAATCCTCCCTGTGCTTGTCCTGTTCTGTCTACCAAGTCCTTCTCTGACCTCCACTCCAGAGCACCCCCTCCCCCAGTTTTCCTGCCTTGCTCACCAAGCTCTTTTCTGTTGTAAGCTTCTCAACCATCTCCTCTAGAAAAGTAACTCCTTATCTTGTGGCAATTTAATCTGCCTGTCACCCCTTCTCTCCCCACCCCTTCCCTCTCTCTCTCGATGACCTCCAGCACCAAAGATCCTTTTCTCCTTCCTTGCTCTTCCAACTACACTCTTACTATTTGCAGTTGGTCCAGATTCTCTTGGCTAAAACTGTCTGCTTCAAGCAAACTCCTTCTCCTGACCTCTGTCTCCATGCTTGTCTGTCTGCCTGTGTAGCTGTCACAAGGTGGGGGTGGGCATATTTAAAACAACATGGTTGGCCCTGCTTAAACTTCCTCTAAACAAACCCTTCCAAACTGATAGTTTTCTCAACCCCCTTCTATGGCTAATACACCTTCTTTCCTTCCAGACTAAATAAATGGGCCTCTGCTCTGCCTCTTTTCTTAATCTGTCACTGACAGTGGCTGGCAGGCAAACACACTGAGACCAGCTTCTCTTTCTTAATATTCTCTCCCTTTCTCACCCCAAAATCCTATTGTAAAAACAAACCAATCCTTTATGTCTTTGGAACTCAGACAATAATCCAATCCTTTTCATTTTCCTGAGTCTACTCACTTCAAAAGCTGGACTCTTAATTTCTCCTCTGGAAGGTTGCAGAAGAAAAATCCCTCCCTCTCACCTCTTACAATAGCTCTCTCTATCCAATTACTCAAATATTCACTTTTCACTACCTTCATAGTGCCACATCCTCCCTTTAAATGTCTTTGGATTAAAAGTGGTTCCTCTTCTCTTTACAAATCTGTTCAGCCAGCCCTAATTTTCTTTTCAGGCCCTGGAAGCTGACACCAAGGAAGAACAAAGGTCACGTGATGGGTTTTTCTACAACCCTCACTCTTCCACCAATCTTAATCCTCTTCACTCTTTTAGGTGTTAAAATATTCAATTCATATACTAATGTGCCTCATCACCAAAACTGATTTAAAGGTTTTCTGTTGTTGTTATCAATGTTTGTTCAAGCAGGGAAATTCTGTTAAATTCTGTTTGTCAAAATTTTCCTTGTATTTTGTTTGGTATTGTCTACTTTTCTGACATTGACCACATGGTCTTATCATATTGGGAAAATAATATCACTTTGCCAATGGGATTCCAAACATCTTACAGTCAATTTTCATTTTTTAAAAACATGCTCATCTTACAACTTTTATACAAATACATATGTGTGAAAATGTTCAACATAATCTCATTGTAATACATAAAAACAGTCATTCTGGTGTAAAATGGTAATTTTTAAATATTTTTTGGTAAAAGTTATATTCCTTGACTGTAATTGTAAATCTTGTATCAATCTTGTATCTTGCTGTTTGTTAAAAGGAAACATCTTTATCAAGTGTAGTAGTGAAAGGAATGAGACCCAGCTCAGCTCCTAGATGAAAAACACAAGTAAGGAGATAAGAGTTGTCTTAAAATGTTTGTTACAAATATTTGTTTCTGTCCTCAGAAAGTTCAAATATGTAGCAGATGGTATGAGTATACCTTAAAAGAAAGAGTTCATGAGTAAACTTGGTATTAATAATTGGCTGTGATTTACATTAAGACCAGCATATCATTCTTTATGTCCCTCTAAGTGTCTTTAACTAGACTGTGTAAAAATTTTCAAGCAATGCAGCAGTAGATGAGACAATCCATCAGAGGGACACAGTCTAGTCCAGATCCTGCTGGACCATCCTGACTACCTCTATCATGGTAAAAGTAGACTGAACTCCTTCCTGACTCCATCACATGCAGGTGATTCTTGGTTAAAGATAGCTTTATATTTACAAAAATTAAGACTCTTGTGGGACACTCTCTGTAACCTTACCCAGCCTGACCTGAAAATGCTATGTTGTTATGCTATTGAAACAGGTGTAGATCAGGAGAGCCTTTTGTGAACTTTGGTTGTCAGGTTTTCCAGGCAGCCAAGTTATACTATATTTATGCTAAAACTCTCATCCTATCTATTGAATTTTGTCATTGCAGAGTTCTGGCAAGTATTTGTTGATCAATTCTTGGCAGGGTGCAGGTAAGCTCTACTTGTTCCCATTGATCTTGTTGCTTTAATTGGAAATAATAAAGGGTTTTTGTGGCAAAGATTGCAGTTCAAAGTGAGCCCAAGCAGAAAAATACCTCTGAGACTTCATCTCCCAACTAACAAGCAAAGAGCCAGGCTGGAAGCTGGCTCAAAAATTAACCAGACAAATGCTGGAAGTGGCATGGTGACTCAAAGTGGTTGGGCACTAGCTTTGAGCAGAAGTGCTCAGTGAAAGTGCTCAGGCTTTGAGTTCAAAGCCCACAAATGCCAACTGGGTAAAGCTATCCCAGCAACAAGCACCTAGACCCCCAGGATGATGTGGAGAAGAGTAAGAGGAGATTATGTCACATCAGCCAATTTGTGCCTTCCCTTTCAAAATTGACCAGAGCCAAGAGGTCAATAGAAATAAGTTAAGAAGCTTGTCCATCTAATGGCCATACCTGTCTACTTTCTAACTGAACTGGAATTTACATTCTTGCCTTGTTACCTGTTATTTTTAGGAAATGATCAAGGTTTCTCACCAGGCCCTTAACCACACCAATCCAGCCCTAGCTTCTGACTGGTTATGAGCTCATGCTCCAAATGGAACTTTTCTGGCTTGTGCCATTCATATCAACCAATCCTGCCATCTTGCCAGCCTTTTGCCAAATCTCAGCTTTTTCAAGTTTCTCTCTACCAGAATAACAGCCCTCACTCAGGATCTGGAAGCAAGTCAAGGCCACCCTATTACTGCAGGCAAACAGAGGCCTCACTTATACTGCCCTACCCAGTGCAGACCTAGACCCTGAATACTCCAGCCCCAGTGACTCCTCGCCACCCCCATGCCAGCAGGCAGTAGTCAGAAAAGATCATGACATCCCTCCACCTTTTATTCTCTTCAGGGTACCAAATTATGGGAATCTGCTTTGCTCTTATAACTCCATGCTACTCCCCTCTCAGCCCAATTCTTTTATGTATCCAAAGATCCTATATGAAGGACTTGCCTCTCCCCTCTTGGCCCAATCATTTTATGTATCTAAAGATGGATTATGAAAGATTGACCCCCCACCCTATTGTCCCAGGTCTATAAAGATGCCAGGTAAGATCTCAGATATGTGTGAACTTGTTTGAAGTGCAGGCAGGGAAATCCACATAATTCCAGCTGTAAACATCCCATTTTGGGCCCAGCTGAAAAGCCCTCACCTCCCTTGATTTAGAGGATTTTTCATTAACCTTTGCCACCTTGCTTGGACCTCCTGTAAAAACCCAGCTCCTGTGCCAACTCTCTGGCACAACCTCCAAACCCACAGGAAGATCTGTGCCCCTTGCTGTTTGTAAACAGTCTTGCCTGTTGAGGATCGAGTCTGGACTATTCCTTTTCCATTCTCTTCCATTTTCCAGCAGTTGTAACAACCTAAATTTCTCATATTTGTCTACCTTTCTTTATTTACATTTACTTTGCAGAAAATCTCAACAACTCTCATGTTTTCAAATATATTTACATATTTAGAACTAAGATTTTATCTCTAATTTCTCCCTTATTCCCCACACTTCTATATCTAAATACCCAACTCACAGTTTTACTTGAAAATAAAAAACATATTTAAAATTGTCTTAACATCATATTAACAAAATTATAGAAGAATTGTTATAAATCATGATAATATATTTTATCTATTTTCATTGTCATTATTTAATATTATCTTAGAATCTGTAGGTAATATAATAAAACACAAGAAAAGGGAAGGGAGGCAGAATCTGATTGATAGAGAAGGGAGGAGAAGAGGTGGCAGAAAATAAAAAAAGAAGAGAAAAGTTTATGTCATGTCAGATTTATAAACAATATAAAAGTAAAAAATTTTGGACTCAAAAACAAGTTCAACACATTGCTTCATAAATATTTCAGCAGAAAAAAGAAAAATCACATTCTCATTCACTACAGTTCACTAGTCATATAATGTAAAATAGTTTTATAGTCACAAATACTTGGGTCTCTATATATAAGCCTACATAATCCTTATAGCTTTATTGAGTTGCATAAAAGAAGACTAAGTAACAGAAATAAATTAAGATTATGAAAAGAAAAACTCAAGATAATAATTAAAGCAATGATAGTATACTAAAAAATTTATAAATAAAATAAAACTTTTGTAGGACAGAGTGGTAAATTTCTGTTATCCCAGCTACTCAAGAAGTAAGAGCAGGAGGATCATGAGTTCCAGATAGCTAATGTAAAGTTATAGACACCTGATCTCAAAAACAAAATTGAAACAAAAAATTTAGGGATATAGCTCATGAGGTCTATCACTTGCCTAGCATGGGTGAGACCCTAGGTTCAACCCCTAGTATCAAAAATAAGGTTATTCTGGTCAGATTCACAAAAGGCTTTTTAAGAATCTAGTATAAATTTAAAAGTTACAGTTATAGAGCAGTCAAGAAAATTCTGCAAAATACTAAAGCAGGCACTGGAGTCTCATGCCTGTAATCATAGGTACTTAGGAGGCTGAGGTCATGGTTTGAAGCCAGCCTTGGTAGGAAAGTGTGTGAGAGTCTTCTGTCTAACCACCAAAAAGCTGGAAATAGAGCTATGGCTCAATTGATAGAGAACCAGTGTTAAGCAATAAAAGAAAAGAGGCAGTCCCAGGTTGTTGGGTCTTGGAAAGATGGATGGGGTCCGAAGAAAGGTTAGTGTGCCGCTGACCCGTTCCCCAGCCTCCCTTAACCTGGGAGACAATTAGACGCCTCCCTTAGTCCAGGAGACAATCAGATGCAGCAGGGAGTCAAGTCAAGTAGGAACTCATTTACTAACACACAGCAAGCACTTTTTAAAGCAAAAGAGACCGGGTGGCATGGGGAGGAAAAGGAACCAACCAATCACTGTAAAAGGTCACACCCTATCATAAACCTAAGCTTCCGAGAGCTGTTTATGCACTAAAAGTAAACAAATCGGGCTCTGCCCACTCAACTCCCTCTCAGTGCCATCTTTGCTGCCCCCGTGTCCCACAGATTCCCCCTTTTTTGTTTTAATGGCAGATCCACCTCCCAGTTAGTTATCCTTTTCCCTCCACTGTAAAGGTTATTTTAACAGGACTACATTGGTAAGAATAGCATTGGCCATGCAGGGGGTTTGAGGCAAGTCTGGGGGGTGAGATTCGTCAGACAAGGATAGGGAGGGCCCTTGTGCATGATCCAAGAGCCCATCCCAGTTACCTGACATCCCCACCTAGCACAGTAATAAACAGCCCCGCTAAAGCTAGAAATGTCCAAAGCAGTTTGATTAATTCCTGGGCATATGTAAAAATCAGTATCTCTTAAGGTGGTCCTCTTCAGAACAT
Source organism: Dipodomys spectabilis (assembly GCF_019054845.1). Classification (NCBI taxonomy): domain Eukaryota; kingdom Metazoa; phylum Chordata; class Mammalia; order Rodentia; family Heteromyidae; genus Dipodomys; species Dipodomys spectabilis. The sequence continues at coordinate 2,815,218 of NW_024871002.1, read as the reverse complement.
GGGAGCAGCCTGGGTATTGGGAGTTCCACACATGAGGCACGGTGCATCCTCGTGGGCCCCACACTCAGGCCCTTCTACTATAGTCCAGAAAAACAAGGAAAATTTAAAACAAACTGCAGACATAGCAAAGCAATCCCGGGCACCTGGTGTCTTTTAAGTAAGCCACTTCCTTGTACATGCCTTTAAGCGAGCACAGGGGTCAAGATGACCTTTGAGCTTTACTGTCAGCTCCCAACACCCCGTCTTTGTTTAAAGAAGCGAAGCCACCTTCTTAGGTTGAGTGGATCATGTTGTCTGCCTTACCTGTCATTGGGAACTTCTTCAGAGTGAAGCTGAAGGCCCTGTCTTAGGTTGGTCAGACTGACACCCCCTCTTACCTGTCTCTGGCTGTGATTCCTCTCGGGGGAAATTCATTCACTTGGAGCTTGATCTTATGTAACTGGCTAACTAAACTCATAAGAGTTTTGCAGTGCATGTATAATGCAAGGAAGGCATAGAAAAACCATCAGCAAAAGCATTACCAGGCCAAGCAATGTCTTTAGCAGTCCTTTAACACTAGTCAGGGATGGGATAGCAGTCTTTGCTACTTCAGAGTCCAGAGGTGGGGCTTATTCTGATCTGGCTATTTGCCTGTGGGGTTGAAAAAGATCTAAAGACAAGTTATTTGATGATTTCTGCATTGCCAGCGCTGATCACTACCCAGGTCACCCGTTGAGGTTGATGCAGATTCCGTAGGGCCATTGCCGGGACTGGGAGGGTTAGGGCAGCCAACAGCTGGAGTATCACCATCTGCAATTGTTAGAGAACACAAAAGCTTCTCAAGGGCTGGTTGCCCTTGGGGATGGTTAGTAGTTAGCTTTCCCTCTTTTAAACACAAGCCTCGGCCACCATAGCCATTTTTCTTTCCTTGTTGGTTAGTTTATCCTTGGGCATCCTCCTGTATAGAGGAAATGGGTAAAAACTTAAGGTCCTGGCAGAGATCCAAATGGGGGCTGTCTCTCCTATGGGAAAAACACATCCAAATCCCCTGCCCATGGTAACTAGGGGGTAAGGTACTCTCCATTGTTGTGTGAGGGGGTCCTTCCACCTGACTTTCACTTGGGCCTTAGGGTTTAGTTGTCCCCAGTGCATCTGAAATCTGGATTAGTTGCCCCTTTTGAAAAATTTAAAATGTTAATGGTAAACAAAGCTATCTGTAAGTGTATATGGGGGCTAACTCCCCTTTTTTGTTTTAATAATTGCTCCTTAAGATATTGGTGATTTCTTTCTATAATTGCTTGGCCTTGGGGATTATACGGAATTCCTGTAGTATGATTAATATGCCATTTTTTCAAAAAACTCTGACATTACTTTACTAACAAAACAGGATCCATTATCAGTTTTAACTTGTGCTGGTAGACCCAAGGTGGCAAAGCATTGAAGAAAATGTGCTTGTGAATGTCTAGTTCTTTCTCCTGTATGTGCTGTGGCCCAGGATGCTCCTAAGTAGGTATCTATAGAGACAAAGATATATTTAAACTTACCAAACACTAGGAAATGAGTAACATCCATTTGCCAGAGGATGTTAGGTTTAAGGCCTCTAGGATTTACCCCCGGTGGTTGTAATGGGGGGTACTTTTAAGAAGGGCTGGCCTGTTTTGCAGGTATGTACTATCCTTTTGACGTCCTTTACAGGAATCTGAGGAAATCTATGTTGAAGACCTCTCCAATTAATGTGGGTTAAATCATGCAAACAGGTAGCCTATTGTAAAGTTAATTCTTGTGGTCCAGTAGCTAACTGGTATGCCCAATTATTGCCTAGGGATAAAAACCCAGGAAGTTTTGAATGCCATCTTAAATGTTGAATATGAATAGGGGCTCCCCGTCCTTGTCCTTCTAATAGGCCCTTAAGGGTAACCATGAGAGGGGAAATAGGGTTTCCATCCAGCTTAATATGTGCCTGGGGAATATGAGGGAGCAAGTTAATCATATATAGGCTATCAGAATACAAATTAAAGGGTTTTGAATGTCCTGAAGGACCAAAATTACGGCGAGCATTTCTTTATATTGTGCTGACCCTTGACAAGGTTGAAATCTTTGTTGGCTCGGGGTCTTTTGTTGTTCCTCAAAGACTGCATATGCAGAGCTTGCTTTACCTCCATCAGTAAAAACATGGAGTGCACCAGGAATAGGCATAGGAGAAAATAGAGAAGGCATTTTGAGGACAAGTCACCATAACATGACAGTCCATTTGGATGGCCCATAATGGCAGTCAGTTTGGCCTAGAAACCCCTCCAAGGAGAGAGCAAGATGCGCATTGGCTCGAGTGAGCCACTCAACATCTGCCATCCGAAAAGGAAAAACAATGGAGTGAGGGTCAAGGCCATAATGCCTTTGGGCCTGGGTCCTTATCTTGATGATAGCATCGGCAAGTTGGTCTGCCTGAGAGTACACCCGAGGTGTGCCCCCACGAGAGTGTGAACACACTCTAATGGCTCCACCCTTTGACTTAAAACTGCAGAAACTAATGTGACACCCACAAACAACCAAAGGGAAATGGGCTCAAAAATAGAATACCTCCTCAGGGAAACTTCATCTAGGGCTTTTTGGAACTGCAAAAATATTGCCCGATGGCTGTCTGTAATTGTAATAACTTCTTGGGGCATCCTGTCTTTTAGTAGGGCAAATAAGGGCACAAGAATATCTTTAGGGATGGGAACCCATGGCAACAGCCAATTGATTTCCCCTAAAAGGCTCTGAAGTTGGGTTAAGGTGAGAGAGGCTGTAATATCCAGCAAAGGCTTAAGGGGGCTGGCCTGAGTCAAGATAAGGTAGGTTCCGAGCACCTTAGGTAACCCCCCCCCCTTTTTAATATGGTGAGAACCTGGGCCAGAAGGCCCTCTAGGCTGCCCGGGTGTGGATGCCCCAGAATTATATCATCCATGTAAGCATAGTAAGGGAGGTATCTGAATCCAGCACAGGCCCAAATAGTGTGGCCAAGTGTTGTTGGCAAAAGGCCGGGCTTGGAAGTGGCACTGTGGCTCAAGCTGTATCGTGCTCACCTTGAGCTGAAGAGTGCAAGGACAGTGCCCATGCCCAGAGTTCAAGCCCCACGACCGACCAAAAAAAAAAAAAAAGGCCGGGTTATTGGCCATTCCCTGTGGCAGCACCATCCATTCAAACCTCCGATCAGGCTGGGAAAAATTAAGAGAAAGGATGGAGAAAGCAAACATCTCTCAGTCATCTGGATGCAGGGGAATAGGAAAAAAAAAACAAAACACTCTTTAATATCAATCACAACCAAGGTATATTCTGAAAGTATAGAAGGAGTCCAGGACATGCCTCTTTGGGGCATTCCTAGTAGCTCCATCCTTTCATTTACCTTACATAGATCTAGGAGCATGTGCCAGGCCCCGGATGCTTTCTGGATAAAAAATATAAGTGTTTTCCAAGGACTCATAGAAGGGGCGTATGTGCCCAAGGTTTATCTGTTTCTCCACCAAAAGGTGGAGGGATAAAAGTTTATGTTTGGTCAATGGCTACTGTTCCACCCAAATAGGGCTTCCAAGTTTCTACCTAATGGGAGGTACTGGAGAGGCAGTGGCCTTTGGAATTGGGGGTGCACCCAAGTGGGTCCCCTATGTTCCTCTTTGTAATTATGAAAGTTAAAAAATCCTTTTCCTTAACTCCCTCTAGATCCTGCTTAAGCCTTTGTGCTTCTTCTCCATCCAGGATATCATCATAGGATGCTCAATGGTCTGTAGTGACATTGGCATCCATTTGTCTTAACATGTCTTGCTCTAGTAAATTGGCAGTGAGTTTTTTTTTGCCACTAAAGGGTGTATCTTTTCCTGTTCTCCATCTGGGCTAGTCCATTTCATAAGGGAGACAATCTCTTTGGACTGGGAGTTGCCCCCTATCCCCAATATCGGGGCCCAGGTGCAAGCTTCCAGTCCAAGGGCACTTCCTCCTCCCTGAGTATGGTTCGATCTGCCCCAGTGTCAATTAAGCAATGAAACCTCTTTCCACCTATGAGAATACTCATTTTAGGGCAGAGTCCTTCCACCAGGGGCATGGTCCAATGGTCCTGGGTTGCCCTGCCATGAAGCTGCCTGGGCTTTACAGCAGAGGGGGTTCCTCCTTGAGTTATTGGGGCTGGAGGGTGCCCCTCCCCTAGTTTAAAGGCTTCCCATTTAAATCAAACTTGGATCAACAATCCTTTTTCCAATGGTATCCCTTCCTGCACCTGGGACAGGGTGTAGGGGGTGGTTTGCTTCCCCCTCCTGCCCCCACTGGTTGGTGGGGGATTGTTGTCAACAGTCTCTCTTAAAGCACACCTCTTGCCCACATTTAAAACAAGTCCCTCCCGATGGTCTTGGGGTTCCTTGGCCCTGGGCTGCCAGCACCTGGGTAATAGCTTCAGTCATTGTAGATGTTTGAGCCTGTAAAGCTAAAGCTAGTGATTGGTACTGGTGCTGTTGTGTTTCCACATCCTGTGAGGCCACCACCCATCTGCTCAGGGAACTCTCTCTCAATCCTGTGCAGGCTGCGGTGGTCTGCATTGATCCCTTCGCAGACCAGTAACTTTACAAACTGATCTCGGAGGTCCCCTGCTGGTAGCTTGCGGTTAATACTCTGTTGGACTCGGTCTATAAAGTTAGGTAGATGTTCACCAGGTTTTTGCTATGGGGGACTCAGTGGGCCCATCATCCAGTTTGTACCATGCACAAGTCCTGCCTGTCTCACCTGATCATGGTATGGGCCAGATATTGCGGCCTGTTGAATGCCAGTGAAGTACCCTTCCCCCATCCCTGTTAACATGGCATAAGTAATAGGTATTGCCGGTTGAGCCTGCTGGTTGTTCTCCACCCACACTCTGCATTCCTCCTTAAAGAAAGTACACCATTTAATAAACTGAGAAATGATAAGGACAGCTTTGGCCACATCCAGCCAGTCCTTAGGGACATACAGGTGATAAGTAATGTCCTGTAATAGGGTCTGGGCCCAAGGAGAGTTCCGGCCATTCTCCACCACCGCCTTGCGGAGCTCTTTAAGGTCCTTAGCTTCCCATGGATACCATTCCAAGGGCCTGTTAGCTCCTAGTGCCAGATTGACCGGATATGCTTGGGGAAGCAAATCCTGTGGCCCAGGATCCGGGCTCCTGGGTGGCACTTCCCTTAAAGGGCCTTAAAGGGAAGTAGGTTACTTCCCCAACCCTGGGCCCCTCTGTGGAAGGTCAGTAGGGGTCTGGGTCTTGCAGGTCCCTCTCGCAGTTCATGTATGGTGCTGTACCTCCCCCTCAATCGGGGGAAGTGGGTGGAGGCCTAGGACATCAGGGTCACCCAACTCAGAGGGGGTAATCTTCACCCTCGTTTTGACTTCCACTGTGCATGTTTCAGTGTGTTCTCGGTCAAATTTGACCCATTCCTTTTCCTTCTCACTTCCCAAGTCCTCCTTTACTCCCTCTAGGCCTAATGTTGCCTCCTCCTCCTTCTTCTGTGAAATAGCATTACCCATACTAAGGGTTTCACTTACCCTGAGAGACTGCTTAGCCTCGGCCAGTATCTTTTCCTTTTGTGCCCCATGTTGGGCGCCAGACGTCAGGTCTTCGTCCGTCCCACGAAAAATGGACAGGGTCCAAGGAAAGGTAAGTGTGCCGCTGACCCGTTCCCCAGCCTCCCTTAACCTGGGAGACAATCAGATGCCTCCCTTAGCCCAGGAGACAATCAGACGCAGCAGGATGTCAAGTCAAGCAGGAACTCATTTATTAACACACGGCAAGCACTTTTTAAAGCAAAAGAGACCAGGTGGAATGGGGAGGAAAAGGAACCAACCAATCACTGTAAAAGGTCACACTCTATCGTGCACCTAAGCTTCCATGAGCACCACCTAAGCTTCCACGTAAACAAATCGGGCTCTGCCCACTCAACTCCCTTTCAGCGCCATCTTTGCTGCCCACGTGTCCCACACCAGGTCCTGAGTTGAAGCCCCAGTAGTGACACACATACACAAAAATACTAAAATGGAGTTTTACACAATATATTTTTTTGTTTGCTAGTCCTGGGTCTTGAACTCAGGGCCTGGGCACTGTCCTTGACTTTCTTTTTGTTCAAAGCTAGTGTTCTACAACTTGAGCCACAGCTTCACTTCTGGCATTTTCTGTTTATTTGGTACTGAGGAATCAAACCCAGGGCTTTACGCATGCTAGGCAAGCACTCTACCACTAAGCTACATATCCAGCCCTATACAATATGATTTAAAATTTTAAGGCTGTAATAATTAGTAACACTATTTTTGAAAAAATAAATGGAGATGAATAAAACAATATATATATACATATATATATATATATATATAAAATTTCCACATGTAGGATTTTGATATGTAAAAATGGAGGCATACAAATTAGATTAAAATAATAATTTTTTCAATACATTTATGTTGGAAACTGGTTCTCCAGAGATAACATCTTAAAATTATAGTCACACTCCTCAACATCTGAAGACAATATGTAATATGAAAACCAAAAAACTGTTTAAATAATTACAGAATAAATTATAAGAGCGTGTGTGTGTGTGTGTGTGTGTGTGTGTGTGTGTGTGTGTGTGTGTGTGTGTTGGTCCTGGGATTTCAACTTAGGGAATGGGCACTGTCTTTAAGACTTTTTCTCAAGGCTAGCACTCTACTACTTGAGTCACAGCTTCATTTCCAGAGTTTTGGTGGGTAATTGGAGATAATGGTTTCCAGGCCTTTCCTGCCTGACCTGCTTTTGCATTGTGACCCTCAGGTCTCAGAGTCTTGAGTAGCTAGAATTACAGGCAAGATCCACAAGCACTGAGTGAGAATATTTTTACAACCACAAAAAAATAACTCCATAGCAATAATGAACGTAAAATATATGAGGATAATAACTGATTACAACATAATATCTAGAACATAGATCAGTGATTGCATATTAAGATAAAAAGAAAGAAAGAGCAAGAGATAAACACAAACATAACCCTTTGCCCCTAAAAGGACCTTAGGAAAGCTAATAAATGTATAAAAAGATGCTCAACCTCATTAATGTCCTAGACTTGTAAATTAAAATAATAGATGAAAGCTACCAGCACAACTATGTTTATTGCAGCACTATTTACCATAGCTAAGATATGGAACCAACCCAGATGTTAGGTGAAATGAACCTCAAGATAAGTATTCAAATGTTTTTTTACTTTCATGCGATTGTTTCTAACATATTTATAAGATGATTTCTTTGTTGTTTTGTATGTCCCTCCCCCACGATATAACCCCTGTTTTCACTGTATTTGATGTTGGTATAATTTGTGGAGGGGGAGGGAAAATACAAATCGTTTAAATAGGGATACAGGTGGACCCATTGTAACAATGAGATATACAAGTCGTTATGTTGAAAAATGAACTTTACAACTTTGGAGGGGGGGAGGGGGGAGGAAGGAGGGGATATGGGTGAGTGGGGGGGCGGGATATGGGAAGGGATAGGAAGGGGAAACAAAGGAGGAATCATCAATGCTTGATAAGAAATGTACTCATTACTCATTATTTTGCCCATGTAATTGTAATTCCTCTGTATGGTATTTTCAAAATTAAAAATTAAAAAAAAATAGTGAGATATCAGTTTATATCCATTATCCAAAACAAGTTTGAAAAATACTAAAAATAATTGTGGAAAAATGAGAACTTTTTTACACTGTTACTGGGAAGGTGAATTAGTAAAAATCTGAGAGTCAGAAAATGTACTACTCCACTAAGGCAGATTAGCAACAAGTAAAAGTAGCAAAACCATCCCTTTTTAAATAACATACTGGGGAGCATACAGGAACACTATCCTTTCCTCAGTACCACCATGGCAAATGTCCCTTACAGATAGTTCATTGTTATTTAATAGGAGCAGCCATTTAAATATGCTCACAACTGTAGTTTTAGCTCAGTAACAAACCAGGATGTTTTTAGTTATACAAGTTCTTTTTTTTTTTCTATTGTAAAAGTGGTGTACAGAGGGGTTACAGTTACATTAATCAGATAATGAGTACATTTCTTTGTGAACAGTGTCATCTCTCCCTCATTTTCTCCCAGATTTTCCCTCCTGACCCCCTTCACTTTTAATAAGCTTTTTTTATTGTGAAAATACTGTACAGAGGGGTTGCAGTTATATGAGCAAGGTAATGAGTACATTTCTTATCAAGCATTGTTGCCTCCTCCTTTTATTCCCCTACCATTCCTTCCCTCCTACCTCCACAACTACAATTTCCCCTACCCCCGCCTAAATTGTAAAGTTCATTTTTCAACATAAAGTCTTGTACATCTCATTGTTGCAATGGGTCCACCTGAATCCCTATTTAAACATTTTGTCTTTTCCCTTCCCCTCCCCAAATTATACTGACATCAAATACAGTGAAAATAGGGGCTGTTGCATTTGTTCATCCTTTTCCCAATGTTTGAGTGCTTCCTCTTCCCCTCCCAAAATCAGATAAACTTATATACAAGACAAAAGGTACAGAAATAAATAACAGCTACAGGTTCTTTTCTTTCTTTCCTATCTACTATCATTTCCCATGTAAAGTAATTTAAAAATGACTTTTCAGCTTCAGGCAAGGTCACCATGCTCCTCTCCATATCTTACTGACCCAGGTGGTAAAAAGAACATATTCAGGACAATTAATACAACTCTAGTGTCAACACATTAGAAAGTAAGTGGGTCCAAGGCATCATGACTCAGCATACATATTCAGAAGCCCATGGGTGCTCCTGGGCTTGCTATAAAACCCTCCAACTTCTCCAACCCACAAGGACTGTGCTTCTTTGTGAAATAATATCTTAAACAGTCCTAATTTTCCTGGCAAATTTAAACCTCTTTTTGTTTCCTCCAAGACCCTAATCTCATTATTGAAAATTAGCATGTGTCTATTTAACTAAAATAAATTTTACTAAAGGGATTTATGTGTTATTAAATGAATGTAATTACAAACATGAAAAATATGCACTAAATAAAAGTTGTTCCCTTTAATCTAGTACCATAAAATGTACTTTTCTAAAGATAATGATACAGCTCTAAAGTTCTTTTGAAACTCGTTTTTGATTTGAAGTCTGATAATTTTGTACAGGCTGGCCTCAAAATTATGAGATAAGTGATCTTCCCACCTCAGCTTCCTGCGTACTAGACACTATAGCCTGATCTATCATAATTTGCTCTGGAGCTCCTTTTATTTAATGCCTTCAGTCAGTATAAATTTATAAGCTATATACAAAAAATGGCATCGTTATTTTAATAGTCACAGCTTATTTCTTTAAATCAAAACCATGTTGAAAGCCTTGATCATCTACTTTATTCAGAGCAGGTGTGTTACATGTGTTAGCTACTTCTACAAATAAGATTGAAGCTATGAAAATACATTACCACTCTGCTAGGTGTTGGGAATATCCAGACTGTAGGCCATGTAGGCTCTCAAAATCATTTGGCCTATGACAGGGAAGACACATACTGCTTCTCTTCAGCTAATTGCAGCCCATTTGACTGTATTGATAATTCTGTATTGACTGTGAATTATGCAAAAAAATATCCAAATAACTCATGGCAGATAAAAAAATTCCCCAAATACTGAAATTACTTGGGACCGACTCCATGAGAAATTGCAGCTGTCTTCTAAGCCAGTCGTTTGTGTATTGTTGTTGCATATCTAAGCTCATTTCTAATACAAAGGTAATAAAAGGGCATATATCCATTTCCCCAGAATATAAACTCATTTTCAAACTTAAAAAGCAATCCATCTCTCCATATGCTATCAATCTTTCCCAGTCCTCTTTTTTTTTTTTTTTTGTGGGGCCTGAGCTCTGGGCCTGGGTGCTGTCCTTCAGCTCTTCAGCTCAAGGCTAGTGCACTAACACTTGAGCCACAGTGCCACTTCTGGCTTTTTCTGCTTATGTGGTGCTGAGGAATCTAACCTAGGGCCACCTGCATGCAAGGTAAGCACTCTACCACTGAGCTACCTTCCCAGCCCCTATTTTCCAATCTTTAAATCACTGCTTTGACATAGTATGTCATGAAAAAATGTCTAAAAGGAAATAGTTGTGCAAATAAATGATAATTTCCCATAGATGCTAAAGTAGACCATTGATCAGTAGCTCAAAGTTGAAACACATGGAAATCTTCAGTTGTATCTACTGTTACTCCATTGGAGTAATGATTACTTATCAAAACTAAAGGAAGTTTTGTTTTAAGTTTCATAATTTAAAGCTCTGTTTCAAGATTTTAATTTGATTTTCCTCATGTCCTCTAAGGTAGTTACTTTTTGCTACCTTCATACAAATGATAATGAAATTGAAACACTGCATGATAACTTGAATAAAGCCTCATGATTATTAAATGGTACAATCTGTATTTAATCAAATCTCTTTGGGTCTTCCTCATTCTCATATGATGCCTGACTTATTGCCCACCTTATTGATATATTATTCCAAGTCTTCACTGGGCCACAATCAGGCTTGTGTGTGGAAAAATACTCATATATTCTGTTATTTCAACTGCCCAAGCCAGTGAGCAGTCATTTTCCATAAAAAGTGACTGTCCTCCCTCAGCAAGATAAACATGGTATCCTGGCTCTGAATGCCAAATATCAATTAGGACCCTCCCCCACTACTCCATAGCTTTCTGGAAATATTCCTAAAAGTAGAGCAGGAGACATGTCCCAGGTGGTAGAGCACTTAGTGAGAGTATGAGACACTGAGTTCAAGCTCCAGAACTAAAAAATCACGAATTCACATGATGTAATTCCTTAGTAATGCTAACTCACAGTCCAACAAAATGAGTACAAGGAAACAGGTACTATAAAGGCTGGGGATGGGCTCAAGGAGAGAGAAGTAGATGAATGAAGAGAGGAAGGGGGGAGAATACAGTTATAAAATTGAATTCACACAGAGAGATTCAAGATGGCGATGCTCTCACAGGTAGTCCCACTACGTATTTCTGACCAAACTAAGATCTAGGGTCACAGCACACACTTTACCTCAAGAGACCCACTCCAATCAAACTCTGATTATCTAAAAACTTTCCCTACTATAAAAAGAATATTCCAAAAGGCAAACAAGGAAAGCGTAAAGAGAAACAGTGAGCAGGACCCTTGCTGAGCAACACCGTGCAGCTACAGAGGAGCAGAGGAGGTTATGACTCAGCAAACACTACCATTGCAACTGCCAGAAATGGGCACCACTATGGGTTGGGAAGGTGGCTCAGTGGTAGAGCGCTTGCCTTGCATGCCTGAGGCCTTGGGTTCGATTCCTCAGCACCATATAAGCAAAAAGAAAAAAGCCGAAGTGGTGCTGTGGCTCAAGTGGTAGAACGCTAGCCTTGAGCTGAAGAGCTGAGGGACAGCGCCCAGGCCCAGAGTTCAGGCCCCACGACCGGACCTCCCTCCAAATAAAGAAATGGGCACCACCAAGTAAGCACCCCAAAGTCATGGCTAGAGCCAATGTGCCGGCAGCACCAGCGGGATCCCCATGGCCCCCAAGACAGTTGCAGCCAACCCATTACCCAACTGGCTGGGTGCTCTGCTGGGACATGGTCCCTCCCTGATGCCACTGGGTGCTGACTCTGGCTTCCAGAGTCACCCCAGCATCATTCTGCAGGCTCTGACAGAAATGCACAAGCCAGGCCTGTGCCTTCACTGCTGCAGCCAGCACAGTCCAGAACTGCCCAGAACTGCTGTGGAAGGCACCACCTGCTAAATTAGGGTTCTGCTGTGCTGCTGCTGACAGCCCACAGGTGCCAGCAGCTGCCCGACCTACCACTGCTGCTGCTGCCTAGCACTGTGGCCAGCCACTGCAGCCTACCATCCCAAGCTCCACCTGGTCCTCCCAGCACCCAGACTCCCTACCCTCCAAACAAAGACCCTTCAGCTGCTGCAGACACCAACCTTCCCAACTGGTCCAGCCAATGCCCAGACCTTCCCACTGAGAACCCAACAACAGCATCCTGGGTACCATGCTCTGTGGTCTAGTGCACCAACTTGTGTTAATCTTGTGATTAACCCAATTGGGTCCACTCCCTGGGGTGGCAATTATCTCTAGGGTCCCAAAGCCCTCTGTCCTAAGCCTCACTCAATAGGGAGGGATCACTTCAGAAGTGAACAGAGATCTAAGCTCTGTTCCTACACCTGCTGTGGCTACCTGGGAAAGCCTTGGAACACAGCTCCACACCTGTGATAGCAGACTGCAAATTCAAATCCCCCCAACTCCCCACCATCAGGCCTGAAAGTGGGATTCTAGGTAGCAGTCACCTTCCCTTGTCAAATGGATGTCTGGATCCAAACAAGCCACCAGGAAAGCAGACTATTGCAAGGCATACAAGGTTTTATAAGGAATCAGCTTACAGGACTACGTGGAAACTCAAACTCCTCCAAAACACTAAAAAAAACTCGCTCTTTAGATTTTTTTAGTTTTTTATGTTTGATTATTTTTTGTTTCTTTGTGTTATTTAGTTGTGTTCTTAGGATCTGCTATTTTACATAAATCTTCTATTTTTTCACTAATATTTGGGTTTTTTTTCCCCCTCACTCCTTCCTCGTTGCTTCTCTCCACTTGTACTACTACTCCATCAGAGCTAACCTGTTTAGTTGTATACACAAAGTAAGGCCCTCTATGTATGTAAACATAATCACAGGAATCATCTTAGATTAATCAACTTTCCAATACTCTTCCAATAAAACTTTTTCAAATATCAGCCATTCTCCCAAATATAAATAATTAATTAAATAAATAAATAAAATTTCTTATCTTCATCTAGATTTCTAAGCTAATCCTAATCCTTACATAATCTTGCTTCAAATTCTTTTCTACCTCTTACACTCTGAAACATGGTCTCCATTCCCTTCTAACTACACATACTCTCTTCTAAGGTGTCCTTAACTCCACTATCATTATACCCAATTTTTCTTCTTAATTTAAATGTATATCTCTCCAATCTTAACCCTTCTCTTCTCCATTTTCTTCAGTTCATTGATCCCTAATGGTTTATATCTGAGGCAACTTGCAGTTGGTCCCATTTTGACTGAGTATAAGGGGTCAATCTTGTTAACTCTAAGATGCAGATTAGTTAACAGCCAAACCCAGATCATCTCAAAAGTAACAACTATATGTAATCTCTACCCCAGAACCATAACATCCCTCTCGAAGCAAAGAAAGAGAGCTAAATAGGGAAACACCTATCCATAATTTTGGAACCCTAACTTCTATACATCTACATGACACCAAGTTGGCTCCTGCCCTAAAAGACTGTAGTATTGTCATATTGGAGTGGCTGTTGACTAGAAATGGGTAGAACTAACCACAGAAATGCAAGAAACATGGCCAATCAACTAACCCCAACTCCACCTGCACATAAGCTATAGAGCAGTCCTAGGATGTCCTAGAGGATAATGCTCAAGATAGTTTAAAAGTATCTGCTGAATGAGAAGTTGGACATCCTGCATAGGGTTATAAGAGAACATGATGAGGCCAAGCAGAAACAAATAGACAACTTTATGGCTTCCACAAATAAAAAGATAAAGGAACTGCAACAGAAGGAGAAAGAGTCCAATGAAAAGATAGAATCCCAGCTAAAGGAGTGGAAAGACAAGTCTGTAAACCAACACTAAGAGGTAAGGCAATCTATTTAAGACCTAAAAGAAAATAATAAAGAGTGGACCACCATTAAGAAAGACCAGAAAGAAGGCAAGGAAATAAATAGCAAAGTAAAAATCTTTGAAAGCAGAACAGAAGAAGCAGAAGTCAGAATCTGAGGCAGAAGATAGTTTAGACTCCATAGAGAAAGAGCACACAGATATTCATAACAAAGCCAAGAAGCATGTCAGATCATTGCAGGAGCTACAAGATACAATCAGAAAGCCTAATTTAAGACTACTAGGTATTGAGGAAGGCCTGAAGAGGTAAGCCAATGGATTATGCAATGTATTCAGCAGAATCCAAGGACAGAACCTCCCAAATATACAAAAGGACAAGCCCATCCAGATACAAGAAGCATTTAGAACCCCAAGTAGACCATGACAGAATAGGATAACCCACTGCCACATTATAGTCTATACAGGATCAATCGACACTAAGGAAAGAATTCTTAAAGCTGCCAGGGAGAAGTGAACAATCACTTATAAAGGTAAGCCAATCAGAATCACCTCAGACTTCTCAGCAGAGACCATGAAAGTAAGGATGGCCTGGAAAGAAGTATGCCATAACCTAAAGACAAATAACTACCAACCAAGAATAATTTATCCAGGTAAGCTCTCATTTATAGCAGAATAAAAAATAAAAACCTTCCACAGCAAGGAAAAAATTGAAACAATATATCACCAACAAACCAGCTTTACAAAAAAATCTTCCAAGATGTTCTACACATAGAAAACCAACAAGAGGGCTGGGAAGGTAGCTCAGGGGTAAAGCGCTTGCCTTGCATGCCTGAGGCCCTGGGTTCGATTCCTCAACACCACATAAGCAAAAAGAAAAAAGTTGGAAGTGGCGCTGTGGCTCAAGTGGTAGAGTGCTAGCCTTGAGCTGAAGAGCTGAGGGACAGTGCCCAGGCCCAGAGTTCAGGCCCCATGACCGGACCCACTCCCCTCCAAAAAAGAAAACCAACAAGAATGGGATATTGGCAGTAAAATGGCCCACAAACAGAGAACTACATAAACCAACATAAACAGCCAAGGCACAGCCCTCTGGGAAAAATATGGATAAAAAGGCAGGAACAGACAAACATCTCTGTCTTAACTCTCAATATTAATGGACTTAACTCTCCAATTAAGTGACATAGATTGTCTAGATGGATCAAAAGCAAGATCCATCTATCTGTTGCCTTCAAGAGACACACTTTGTCCACAAAAACAAATATATTCTGAATGTAAAAGACTGGAATAAAATCTACCACACAAACAGCCCCCATAAACAGGTGGGAGCTGCAATCCTAATATCAGATAAAATGGACTTCAAATTAAAGTCAGTGAGAAGAGATAAAGAAGGTCATTACATGATAATTAGGGGATCTCTCCTTCAGGAGGATATTACAATTAGAAATATCCATTCACCAAATAACGGAGCACCAAAATTTATCCAAGAAACACTACTTTCCCTCAAATCACACTTTAACATACATCCAGCAAAAACTCAACAGAGAAACCATAGCTCTAAACAACTGCATAGATCAACTAGACAACAGACATCTATAAAATATTTCACCAAGCAAGCTTTTCTCAGCAGCACTTGGAACATCCTCCAAAATAGGTCACAAAGCAAATATGTCAAAATTCAGAAACATTGAAATTATGCCCTGCATTCTCTCAAACCACAAAGGAATAGAATTAGAATTCAACTCCAAAAGCAACCAAAGATAATCTTGTAATCCATGGAGGCTAAACAGACTGTTGAACCACCAGTGGGTCATGGAAGAGATTAGAAAGAAAATTCAAGTGTTCATGATATTCAACAAAATGAACACACAAACCACAAGCTCCTCTGGGACACAGCAAAGGAAGTACTCACAGGCAAGTTTATAGCTCTGAGTTCCTACATCAACAAATTGGAGTGATCTGAAACCAACAATTTAATGAGACAACTGAAGCTCCTTGAAAAAGAGTAACAGCTAAACCCTAATCCAATAGATGGAAAGAAATAATTAAAATTAAATCAGAATTAAATGAATTAGAGTCCAAAAAACCATAGAAAGAATCAACAAAATAAAGAGTTGGTTCTTTAAAAAAATTAATAAAATTGTCAGACCTTTAGCAAATCTTATCAGAAAAAAAAGAGAACATACCCAAATAACAAACTAAGAGATGAGAATGGAAACATTACTACAAAAACAACCAAGATTCAGACTATAGTAAGGGGATACTTCCCAAACCTTTATACTAAGTTTGAGAATCAGAAAGATATGGACAAATTTCTAACAAATATTGACATGCCCAAACTAAATCAAGATGATTTAAACCAACTTAATAGACCCAATACCAAGCATTGAAATAGAAACAGCAATAAGAGATCTCCTACCCAAGAAAAGCCCAAGACCAGATGGATTTATAGCTGAATTCTATAAGGCCTTCAAAGCAGAACTCACACCAATATTCCTCCAACTCTTCAATGAAACTGAAAGTGAAAACTCACTACCAAACTCTTTCTATGAAGCCAGCATAACCCTCATCCCAAATCCAGGCAGAGACTCATCAAAGAAAGAGAACTATAGACCCATTTTTTTGATGAACATTGATGCAAAACTTCTCAATAAAATTGACTTCAACAATGCATAAAAAATCATACATTCATCTCAAGGATGCAAAGCTGGTTCAATAAACACAAATAAGAACCATATGATTATCTCAATAGATGCAGAAAAAGCATTTAACAAAATCCAACACCCCTCTATGATGAAAGTTCTGGAAAAACTAGGAATCCATGAAACATTCCCAGCTTTAATAAAGGCTGTGAATGACAAACCTACAGCCAGCATTATACTTAATGGTGAAATGCTAAAGCCATTTTCTCTAAATTCAGGAGGGGGACAAGTATATCCAATCTCTCCACTTCTCTTCGCTTTAGTATTAGAATGCCTAGCTTGAGCAATAAGACAAGATGCAAACATAAGGTGGATCCTAGTAGGGAAGGATGAAGTAAAACTCTTCCTCTTTGCAGATGACATGATCTTGTATATGTATGTATGTAGTATGTATGTATGTATGTATGTATGTATTTATTTATTTGTTGGTCATGGGGCTTGAACTCTGGGCCTGGGAGCTGTCCCTCATCTCTTCAGCTCAAGGCGAGCACTCTACCACCTGAGCTACGGTGCTACTTCTGGTTTTCTGGTGGTTTATTGGAGATAGGAGTCTCACGGTCTTTCCTGCCTGGGCTGGCTTTGTACCGCGATCCTCAGATCTCAGCCTCCTGAGTAGCTAGCATTACAGATGTGAACCACCGGCGCCCAGCCCATGATCTTGTATTTAAAGAACCCCAATGGATTCCACTCACAAGTTACTTGAGCTGATTCCAAACTTTGGCAAAGCAGGAGGACACAAAATTAACCCTCACGATCAATGGCTTTTCTGTATGCCAATAATGAGAAGAGTACAACTAGAATCAGGAAAGCAACTCCTTTTGTAATATCCTCACCAAAAAAGAAAATACCTAGAAGTCAACTAAAGAAGTGAAGTACCTCTATGATGAAAACTTTAAAAACCTGAAAAAGGAAATTAAAGCAGAACTAAGGAAGTGGAAAACCCTCCCATGCTCCTGGATTGGGAGGATTAACATCATGAAAATGGCAATACTGCCAAAGACTATATACAAATTCAATGTGATTCCTATCAATAACCCAACCTCATTCTTCAAGGAAATAGAAGAAGCAATCCAATTATTCATATGGAACAATAAAAGACACTGAATAGCAAAATCAATCCTTAGTGGAAAAAAATTGCTGGAAGAAGACCAATACCAAATTTTAAACTGTACTACAAAGACATAGTAAACAAAATAGATTGGCACTGAACCAAGAAAAGAACTGAGGACCAATGGAATGGACCTGAAGACACAGAAATGATCCCACAGACCTATAGCCACCTAATACTTGATAATGGAGCTTAAAATAAAAGAGAATGGAAGAGAGACAGCCTCTTCAGTTAATGGTGCTGGCAAATTTGGCTAAATACCTGCAGAAAACTAAAGCTAGATCCTTATATATCACCTTGCACCAGAATCGACTCCAAATGGATCAAAGACCTCTAAGTCAAAATAGACACCCTGAAAACATTGCAGGAAGGAATAGGAGAAACTCTAGGGTTACTTGGCACAGGCTGAAATTTTCTTAGTAAAGACCCAGAAACAACAAATCAAAGCAAAGTTGTACAAATGGCAGAGGTCACAGCTAGCAAGATCAATAGAAAGCCCACGGACTGGTAGAAGAACTTTACTATCCATACAATGGATAAAGGCTTATATGTAAAATATACTTAGAACTCAAAAGATTATCTCCCCTATAAACAAATCCTCAAAGAAACAACTGCCTGATAAATAAGTGGGCTAAAGACTTAAAGAGAGACTTCTCTGAAGAGGAAATAAGAATGGCCAATAGACACATGAAAAAATGCTCAACTTCTTTAGCCATAAAAGAAATGCAAATCGAAACAACATTGAGATTCCACCTCACCCCAGTTAGAATGGCTGTAATCAAGAAATCTAACAACACAACCTGGAAGGGATGTGGACAAAAGGGAACCCTAGTGCATTGTTTGTGGGAGTGTAAATTTGTTCAACCATTTTGGAAAGCAGTGTGGAGATTCCTCAAAAGACTACAGATAGAATTCTTCTATGACACAGCAATCTCACTTTGGGGCATTTACCCAAATGATCACAAACAAGGCCATACTAAGGCTACCAGCACAACTATGTTTATGGCAGCATTATTCACCATAGCATATGGAACCAACCCAGATGCCCCTCAGTAGATGAATGGATCAAGAAAATGTAATAAATATATTTGAATTCTATGCCTCCATCAGGAAGAATGACACCACACCATTTATTAGGAAATGGAAAGACTTGGAAAAAATTATACTAAGTGAATGAGAGACCCAAAGAACATATGTCCCATGGTTTCCCTTATTTGCAATAACTAGTGTAGGTCTAGGATAATCTTACAAGAGAAGTAGAAAAGGTCAAAAGCTATGTACATATGACCATATAACATGATACTAAGCGAAATGAACCCTAAGATAGAAACACAAGAAGTTTTATCTTTGTTGTTCTTATTAATGTACTTATAATGTACTATGTGATTTTGTTTCTTACTTATGTTCTTCCCCCATGGTATAATCCCTGTTGTCACTGTTTTTGATTCCGGTGCCCAGTATCTTGTATATACATTTTTGTGATTTGGGGAGGAGAAGGGAAATAACAAAATACTTAAACGAGGATACCGGCTGACCCATTGTAACAATGAGATGTACATGGCACTATGCTAAAAGTGATCTTTACAACTTGAGGGGGTGGGAAGGAGGGTTTGGGGAGGTGGGGAGGGAAGGGATGGCTGGTGAAAAACAAAGGAGTGGGTAATAATGCTCAAGAGGAAATGTACTCATTACCTTACTCATGTAACTGTAACCCCTTTGTACATTATCTTTACAATAAGATATAATAAAAATTAAATGCACATTCCACAAAAATTAAGAAAATTATGATGGGGAGTAGGATTGGGAGGGATGTTTATCTATTCTCCACATTGAAAAATTTTACTGCACTTGTTAATTATTGACCAGGGAGATGCCGGTTTAAAGGATGAAAACAGCAGCTTTTCTGAGATCCATCACAAGTGATAGTGGTAATGAGATGTTTCAATGACTACAAATTCCCATTAATATTTAAGCACTTGTTCCCAAGGCGTTCTGTAAGAGGTTACATGGTTTCAGAGATGACTGACCTCCTACTGTACCATGATATCTGACAAGGGACTTATGCAACCCTGTTTTTCACCCAAAATGTACCCAAAGACCTAGATTTGGCTTTATATCATACCAAGAAGTTGATCTACTAAGCTTCCAAGGTACTTCTTCCAATCCCCAAGGATAGTAGGGAGCAGGATACATAAAATCATAGGCTTGAAATCTGAAAGAGCCTCTACACTCAGAAAGGCCCAGTATGCAAGCAATAATTGCTAATTTAGTTGTAAATAGTAGAGGGTAGAAAAGGTAATCTCTTATATCATTTTCTCATGAGCAAGCTACAATCACCATAGATGAGGCTTCCAGAGGCATGAGAAGTTGTTAAAGCCTTGGCAGTGGAGTCTCTGAGAGGCTGTGGCTTTCAATTTTGACTGATTCTAGAGCTGTCTATGGTTAGGCCCTCCTTTGCAATATGTCTATTTGCAAGTAACAAAATGAACGAGTGTATGTGGAAAGAGAAATGAGGAATATTTTGCATCTAGAATCCAAAAGAGGGGACCAAAAAGTATTGGCCTTCTCAAAGGGTCAATAGCTGTTTCAAGATACTGTCAGGGATAACAGCTTTCAGTCATCTATCAAATCGATTTCAGGAATTTAACACAAGTGGACGGATCTTGTAAGCTCTTTCATCAGTATTTATATGCCATAGTGAGTATGTGAAATATATTTTAATAGGCTGTTAATAATGTTAATTTAAATTCAGATTAACATTATAACTGTCCTTTTAGAGAAAGGGAAATGCAGTTAAGCACTTGCCTACAAAGACAGTATGTGTGTTGCCTCCTTTTGGGGTGAAGCTCTTGAAAACAGCCACTAGAGTAGCCCAATTAATAGTAGCAGAGCCTTTACTGATTGTTATTTGAATGGAGCCAGTAATTTCAATAATAATGTGTTAGAGTATGAGTTCTAAGTGAAATGGACTACAGCATCAAGTTAAAGTAATCTACTGTGAGGGACCGTTCATTCTGAACAATTCTACTGGATTGAAGAAAACTAAAATCTCCTACTCAAGGATAAGCAAGGATAGAGTTTGTTTCTTATGGTAAGGAGAGTTGTTGGGATAAGGTACTTAATCAGCAGTAATACGGTGGGAAGGACTCTGTGGTTAGGCTATGTGAGGTTCTCTTAGTTTTCCCCCAAATACCAAGGAAAACCTTATGTTTAACTAATTTAAATCTTACATAATAATGAAAAAAGATTCTTGAATATAGTATTTGAAATATCACAATAAATTATACTCATCATCATGACATTTTTACTTCCTAGTTATCTGCATAGTTATGGGCTATTTTCAGCCCATCTTTAATAGGCTTCACATTCAATGGTAGTTCCAAAATTTCTATTCAAAGTGATTTTTAGGAATAACTTGGTTCTGAAGGTCATCTAGGACACTCCTTTTAAATTGTCATTGGCCTAAGGAGCACATGGCTTTTTTCCCCTTTTTTATTGTGAAAATATTGTACAGAGGGGTTACAATTACATGGGCAAGATAATGAGTACATTTCTTATCAATCATTGTAGCCTCCTCTTTTGTTTCCCTTTCCCATCCCTTCCCATCCTCTCCCTGCCCCCCCAATCATCCCCCCGCCTCCGCACCAAAGTTGTAAAGTTAGTTTTTGACATAACAACTTGTACATCTCATTGTGAGCACATGGCTTTTATTGTAAAAAAAAATTTATTTGTAGATAACAATTTATTTGGGGGACTATTGGGAGATCATGGAAAGGCTGAACCTTCTCCTTGGCCAGTGCCATTACTTAGCTGTCTCATGTTCTCCATAGAGGAAGACAAAGCTGGTTTTATTTTCCTTATTTCCTTTATGTTGCTTAAAGTTTCAGTACAGAAATTCTTCTTTTATTGTTTCTATTTGATTTTATTCCTATGTTCACATCCCTATTTATCTCTATTTATAGTTATCATAGATATAACTGCCAACATGTCACAGTTAATGTTCTCAGGTGCTCCTAATTTTTTTCAGCTTCTTCAGAGGCTACTTCTCCCCTGATTCATGTCAAAGAAGAGTCCTAGACACCATCTTATGTATAAGAAACCATCTTATGTATAAGAAGTTTATCCTTAAAACTTGGAAAAAATTATATTAAGTGAAGTAAGCCAGGCCCAAAGAAACGTAGGTCCCATGGTTTCCCTTATTTGTAATATCTAGTATATGTACGAGTCAAGCGGAAAAGGTCAGATAATGTGATGTCAGGAAAATGAACCCCTAGATGTGTATTTTAATGTTTTTTTCTTTCATGCATGTGTTTCTAACACATTTATAAGATTATCTCTTTGTTGCTTTGTATGTCCCTCCCCCACAGTATAACCCCTGCTTTCACTATATTTGATGTCAGTATAACTTGTGGAGGAGATGGGGAAAAACCAGTTGTTTAAGGATACAGGTGGACCTGTTGCAACAATGAGAAGTACAAGTTGTCATGTCCAAAACGAGCTTTACAACATTAGTGCGGGGGGGGGGGGGGGGAAGGGGGGAAAGGAGAAGGATTGGGATTAGGGGGAGAGGGGGGAGGCTGGGAAGGGATGTGAAGGGTAAACAAAGGAGGAGGCTGCAATGCTTGGTAAGAAATGTACGCATTATCCTGCCCAAGTAACTGTAACTCCTCTGTACAGTATGTTCACAAATAAAATTAAATTAAATTAAAAAAAAAAGAAGTTTATCCTTCAAGAAGCTGTATAGGATTTATTCTGGAACAGATAATGATATGGGCCACAAAAAATCAGGAAAACAGATTAGCACCTGAGATTGGGATCATATTCAACTAGAAACCATCCTTAAAGTTTTTGAGATTTTTACCCCTTACTTATACCTGTATGCAGTTAGAGGTAGTTGCCAGATATTACCTGGATAAAGAGGATTTGAATGTATTTTGAAGGGACAAACTTCATGTTAAGGTAGCTGGGACCCTAATGTGGATGGAAGTGAGTTTATCTCTAGGACAGGCCAGTAATCCTCAGGCCAGAGTTGCAAATCCCACACCAGTCTGCATCGTGCTTATAAGTATGACACACACTGAGGCTCTGAGGGATGTCTGAGTAGGGGCTTATGGATGACATAAAGCCATGATACATCTTTTACTATATACTGCACTGAGGAAAATGTAAACAGAAATCTGTATGTTCTAGAATTTCACACATTGTTAACTGGTGTTTTAGACATAATTATTTATTTATTTATCTTATTTATCATATAAAAAGAAGTCTCAGAAATAAAGAATAAAAAGGTAAGCAGCTTGCTCAAAATGATAAATGGGTACAACTCAAATTTGTGCATTTCCAAAGTCCACATTATTTTGAGTACATACTGATTCCACATAGTAGAGACATTGTGGGAAAAACCAGGCTAGACTGCACACAGTTCTTTGAGACAAAAAAGCCAATCAAAAGGGAAAATGTGATTGAAATCATGGGTTATTTTTCATTGTCTTTTTTACAATGTCTTTTTTGCGTGCTTTGGATAGAGGAAGGCCAGAAAACTTTTTGTGTGTTCATTATTTATTAGCATCAAGGCTATTGATGCCATTTTGCCATGACTAGCCAGTCTGTCCTTTCCTTCCCTGTTGTATAAAAAGCAACATAATTCTAGAAGTGAAAGGAGAGAGAAGTTGGGCAAAAGATATTTCTTTTTTTTTCTTTTATTTGGTCGGTCGTGGGGCTTGAACTCTGGGCTTGGGCGCTGTCCCTCAGCTCTTCAGCTCAAGGCGAGCACTCTACCACTTGAGCTACAGCACCACTTCCGGTATCCTAGTGGTTTATTGGAGATAGGAGTCTCACAGTCTTTCCTGCCTGGGCTGGTTTTGAACTGCGATCCTCAGATCTCAGCCTCATGAGTAGCTAGGATTACAGGCGTGAGCCACCGGTGCCAGGCCGGGCAGAAGATATTTCTTACAGAAATGTTTGTTTCAAGTTTTTTTGTACATTAATAATAACATTAATTTCTCCATCAATTTTAAATACCTACATTTATGGACATACCCAAACAGATGATGCTGTGTCTTGCACCATACAATGCCCTTTTCAAAAGCAGAACAGTTCGCCAAATTCTTACTAGTAGATTGAGGTCAGGTTGCAATAAAGCCCATATTTTAAATTAGTTTCTCTATTCCTAAGGTCAGACTTTATTTCAAAATACCAATTAATCCTTTTCAGCTACATTAACAAGTCATCAGACATACCACAAAATCATGCTAAAAGATCTGATTAGCTGAAGATAGAGCAATTTTATTGGCTCTGAAACATTTTCAAAGAACATCAACTAATTTGAGTCACTGAATAACATCTCTCTGAAAATTAAATCAGATGTTTTCCTAAATCACTATTTTGTCTGATCACTGTATTTAGTGATACCACTCAGCATTACCATATATGAGGTGATACATACTTATTTGTCAGAGCCTCTGTGATTATGTGAAATGTCAGCTTTCCTCAGATACTCTGCTTTTCTAGTCTTCTCTTAGTTAATATATCAAATATTTACAAAAATAAATTTTATCTAGCATTTGATTTGCCCTTTAGTTGAAGTCTAATGTCATTGAATTCTTGGCTTTATAGACAATGAGACTCTCTAAAGTATCAGTACAATTTACATATTAATTTGGCTATATAATGAAGTAAAATTCATAAAAATTAAAAAATAATTCTATGTATTTGTTCTAGAAAGTAGATTAATTTAAATGATAATTTTCTTCTTCTAATGTAATATAAAACCTATAGTGGATATAAAATAACATTTTACCTGAACATATCCCCATCCTGGATTATATTGTTCCATAACTAGGCATTGAATGCAAAGGATCATGTTCAGGCAAGATAGCTATTACACTAGCTAGTAATATAGCTTATATTAAATGCTTAACAAATCAAATCCGTTATTTAACGCCAAATAAATGCCTTAATTGCAAGTCTCAACATCGATCAAATTGTAGTATTTTTAGAAACTATTTTTTTACTGGGATGAGAATGAGTACTTCTTTATTTTCTGAATTTAATTACATATTAAAATATACAGTATTCTCTTCTATTATGAGTAATCAGGTCATGCAAATGTGTGGGAAGCATTCTTACATTTTAATTTGCTTCATTGGAAGATGAGCAATGATTTTTTTTAATCTCACACATATTGGCCTGGGGGAAAACATTTGCTCTTTGACGATTAAGGGCCTAAGGATTTAGTTATTGTATCATTAGACATTAGATAAGGATAATTTTATTAACCTATCCCAACTATCAAAGGAAATTGAGGTCATATCAGGTTATATTACATGATAACCTAGAAAGTATACTTATCTTTATAATTCTCTAACCTCACTACCCTCAGAGTCAAAGAAGATATTGATGCAAAAAATTCTCTAAAAATGAAATGCATCTCCCTCCAAATTAAATCATACTTTATTTTCTTTATACCTTTATAAGATCCAATGCAGTATGTAATGACTGGTTTTAAACATTTATATATGAGCTAAGCACTTTATACTTAATGGGTTATTTAATGTAAACATTACCAAGAATTTATAATGCCTATTACTTAGTACCATCCTAGATTTCTCTATTATTATTTCGTCAAGTGAATAGATTTCTTAGTTTATTTGTTCCAGATTGTGTTATCTTCAAGTAATAATTTAACTTTGAGCACTAAAACTGGACTAGGAGAGCCCAGTGCTTACTTCACAGTTATGGAAAAGGTGTCACATCCATTATTAACTATCAATGGACAAATGAAACAATATCCAGTAAAAAAAACTAGAAGACATTCTGAGTTCTGCATACTGTAAACAGCATGTTATTTTCCTCCAAATGAATACTACGTGTAACTGCTCAGTAAAGAGTTTAACTGGCATTTAAGGCTCAATAGCTAAGGAAAGATGATCGTATAAAATAATATTCTATGGAATGAACTCCAAAAAAAGGAAACATTCTTTGTTTGCCATTGTTGCTGTTTTTGTTCCTTTTACTTTTGTATTGTGCATTACTTTGTATTTGAGAGGGTAAGAGAGGGCACATAAAAGGTGGAACAAGGATGAACAAATACAACAGTGATACTCAACAGACACTATGGAGAAAATGAACTGGATGTTTTATGGGTAGGGATGGGAAGCAAAGATAGGGAAAGAGCAAAGGAAATGGAAAAATGGTTTAAAAAGAATTGCACTGATTGTACCTGATTCATGTAACTATAAATTCCCTGTATATCAACTACACATAAACAATTTAAAAAGTGAAGAAAGAAACATTTTAGAGAAAAAGCATGAGAGGATGTAATGCCATAGATAAATGGTCAGAGGAGATAAGTGCTAGAAAAGGTCATTTTATAGTATGTGAGGATGTAGGACATCAAAAGGGAGTAGTGAGCAGAGCCAGATGACGACTAGTGGGAAGAAACAGTAAACTGTGGAAGAACATGAGCAGATAAAGTAGAGAATTGCTCAAGACAAACTCCCTGATGTTGTCTGATCAGTGTTCCTGACTCATTAGATTAGTCCAGAATGATTTTTAATACAGTAATGACACTTTCTCCTTAAAGACAGTAGAGAAAAGATGATGGGATTTTGGAAGCCAGAGACTGAACTGTGAGCCTTCATTCTACTACTGCAGCAGTATGACAGGGAAAGCTATGTAGGTTTTCCTCATTCTATTGCCTCTTGTATTGAATAGTTGATTGAATGAAGACTATGCCAAGCATCCTATGCACAGTCTTTAGCAGTTACCATAGCACATAGGATTGCCCCCACTTCCCACAATATCAAACACTTCTTTTGAGTCCATTTCTATAATAGAATAAGGAGCCAGAAATGCTAGGTTTCTTATCAGTTTTTTGTTAGACATTCTGCAAGTAATTCCCTGTATTTGAGCTACCATGGAACTAGCCTCCAGCTCATTATTGTGACGTTTCTTTTTTCAGTCCAGTTTGAGGTTGTAAGTTTCAGGGCTAGAGAGCTGTCCTTGAGCTTTTTTTTTTTTTTTTTTTTTTTTTCTCAAGGCTAGCATTCTATAAATTTGAGCCATAGAGTGGTTAATTGGAGATAAGAGTCTTATGGAATTTCTTGCCCAGGCTGGCTTTGAACCGCAGTCTTCAGATGTCAGCTTCTGATAAAAGGCATAAGCCACCAGCACAAAGCTTTACTGGTTATTTTGAGATAAGGTCTCACTCAGTTACACACTTGAACTGAGATCATTTATATTTTAGGTTTTTCTTTTGTCACTGTTTTTGATTTTTGTACCTTTTGTATGTAAGTTTATCTGTTTTGGGGAACACAGAAAGGGGGACAAAACAAAAAAGAAAATTAAAAAACACCTCTAGTGTCCATTTTTTGGAGTTCACTTCAATAAATATTATTTTATATTATCATATGCACATAGCTATTGAGCTACTATGATCTTCTCCTAAGAATATCCTCCTTTGGTCTCAGTGTGTTAATGTCTACATTCCTGTATAATTTATCATGTCCAAGTGTATGTTTGTCTTTTACCATCCAGTGTGTTTACTTGTAGATTTATAGGCACATTCTAGTTACAAAAAATGAGAGAAACCATGAACCCTATATTTTTGGGGGGGCTTGCTTATATCACTTAATATATATTTTTTCTTTTTCTCCTTCCTATAGTATTTTCATGGTATCTAGCCTTACACCAAGGTCTTTGATCCATTTGAATTTGATTCTGTACAGGGTGATATATAAAGATGTAAGTTTTCTGCACATGGATAGCCAATTTTGCTAGTACCAATTGTTGAAGAGACTGTCATCCAATCTGTGTTTTTGGCTCCCTTATCAAATATTAAGTGGCTATAGGTCTGTGGGTTTATTCTGAATCTTCTAGTCTGTTCCATTGGTTCTCAGGTAGCCTATTGTGTCAATACCTAGCTGTTATTATTATTATGGCTTTGTAGTAGAGTTTGAAGTTTGGTATTGATATTCCTCCAACATGTCTTCCTGCTAAGGATTGTTTTTGCTAATCATAGTCTTTGTTTATTTCATATGAATTTTTGGATTGCTTTTCTTTATATCTTTGAAGAAAATTGTTGGGATTTTGATGGGTATTGCACTGAATTTGTAAATTGCTCTGGGAAGTATTGCCACTTTTATGATGTTAATTCTTCCCATCCAATAGCATGGAACATTTTTCCATTTCCTTAAATCTGCTTCAATTTCTTTTTTCAGATTTTTAAAGTTTTCAGAAAAGTAGTCCTTCGCATCTTAGGTCAAATTAATTCCTAGGTTTTTCTTTTTGAAGCTATTACAAATTGAGGTGTTTTCCTGATATCAGTCTCAAACTTCTCATTGTTAGCATACAGAAAAGCTACTAATTTTTGTGGTTGCTTTTATACCCTGCTTCCTTGCCAAAGTTTCAGATCAACTCAAGTAAATTGGGTGAAAAATCTAGAGAGTTCTTTAAATACTGGATCATGTCATCCACAAAGAGGGATAGCTTTGTTTCTTCTTTCCCTATTTGGATCCCTTTATGTTTTTTTCTTGCCTTATTGCTTTTGCTAAGAATTCAAGTACTATGTTGAAAAGGAGTGGATTGAGTGAACATCCTAATATTGCTCCTGATTTTAGAGGGAATGTTTTTGATTTTTCACCATTAAGTATAATGATGGCTGTAGGTTTCTCATATATAGCCTTAATTATATTGAGAAATGTTTCATGGATACCTAACTTCTCATCTTCTGCAACTAGTGAGATGATCATGTCATTTTTGTCCTTGTTCCTGTTGAATTACATTAATTGATTTACGTATATCGAGCCAGCTTTGCTGGTCTCATTTGATCATAATATATGATATTTTTTGTAGTTGTTGAATTGGGTTGACCAGAATTTTATTGAAAAGTTTTGAATCAATGTTATATAAAGAGATGGGCCTATATTTCTTTTTCTTTGATGGACCCTTATCTGATTTTGGGATGAGTAGTATGCTGACTTCATAAAATGAATGTGATAGTGATGTTTCCCTTTCTATTTCATTGGTGAGTGAGAATCTTCTCAAAATTTATACTCTATAATTTTTCTTACAATATAAATTGTATTTGTTGAACTTTTTCTTTCTAAGGAATTAGACTATTTGAGTTCTCCCTTGAATATACCATAGTTCAGTTTAAATGTTTGTATATACTTGAATACAGCTCAACATATTTATCTATAAGTTTATAAACAAATTATAACATAAACATATGTGGGAAAACATGAAGTCTTTGTCTTTCTTGGCCTGACCTAGCTCCACTTACACTAATTATTTCTGGTCCCTATTTTATTACAAATGGTACAATATTATTTTTTCCTAAAATACAATTGTTTATATGAATACCACATTCTCTACATCTATTCATTCAATGAGAGGCATTTAGTCTAAACCCATACCTTGGCTATGGTGAATAGTGCTGCAATGATCATGATTATGCTGGTTTTAAAAGATAGGGTGGAGTCATGGGGAAAGGGGTAAACAAATGAAGAGAAGAAGGGGAGAATGCAATCAAGAATTTAACAAAATCAAGAAGATTGAAGGAAGGGGTGGGTTGGGGTGAGATGGGTAAGTATATTGAGAGGGTGACATAGAGCAAGATGTATTATATTCATAAAATACTTTGCTAAATGGCAACTCCTTTGTACAACTACTTAAAGATAACAAAAATAATACACATAGACTATACATAAATTCTATAGGGGATATTGTGAAAGAGACATTATGTCTAGCAATATAATTTATGCCTCATTCAAGAATACTATTTTGGCCTTTACTTTTTCTTTGAGAAAGGAAAACTAAGTTGTATTTGTGTTCAACTTCTGAAATATAACTTGATTTTGTAAAAAAATTGAAAATATTAAAATATACAAATTTGAATAAACTATTGGTAGTTCATTCATGAAAGCAAAACAAAACTCTAAAGACAACCATGCAAGAAACTTGGAATACTTTTTTAAAGAAATAAATGTAGCCCAGTTCTGATGGCTCACACCAGTAATGCTAGCTACTCAGGAGGCCGAGAACTGAGTATTTTAGCTCAAAGCCAGACCCGGAGGCAAGGCCATGAGAGTCTTATCTCCAATCAACCATGTAAAAAAAACTGGAAGTGGAGCTGTTATTCAAAGTGGCAAAATGCCAGCCTTGCTCAAAAAGCTCAGTTACAGTGTCCAGGCCCTGATATCAAGCCTCACAACCACCACCACCACCAACAAAAAGAAATAAAACTATTATAACCCCAAAATACTCTCTAAATATTAGAATTCCACTTTCACTCATATGCTTAATTTTCTTCAAAAGCATAGACTTCTTACTTTACTCGCAGGATCCTTGCACAAGTTACAATTATCATGAAACCATAAGCATGAGTACTAATTTTTTTATTTTATAGGTGAGTAACTTAGGATACAGAAAAGTTAAATAAATTACCCAGTTTTCACCTATGAAAGTGCTCAGCTATTCTGATGCCCAAACTTTCAATTTTCACAATGCTTTCCCTCACCATCAGTACTTCCTTCCAAGTTCCTAAAGGACTATTTTACCTTGATAATCTCAGATACATAATTTTCTCTTTTTAAGTGCTGTTTCAGTCTTTTGAGGGGAAAGGATAGCTTTGGTTAAAATTCACTTCAATAACACAATCTCAAATAAGATCACGTATACCTTTCTAACATATGCACTACTTGACTTTCTAGTCAATAGGTTTTGAAACTTAGGGAAATTTTTTTCCTTTTACTCCCACTTGGTAGTCTATCTCAAAATCCTACTGCAGTGTTCTGCTAAATGGCATCGAGCTTATTGGATATGTTGAGTTTCCAGATCATAAACTTCAAAAGGGCAGAGTGTACGATTATTTGGCTAACTTTATATTGATGGTGATGGTAGCAGCATAATAAATACTATTTCATGGTAATGATGATGATGACAAGTTAATGCTCCTCAAAGTGCCAACCAACCAGTCAATTTAGTGAAAGTCAAACTGGTCATTTGATGTAATAAAAATTCAGTTACTTGATTGAATGAATTATTCAAATTGCAGCTGGTTGCCTTTATGCTTGTATAGACATAATGTGAGATTTCCTTCCTTATGGAGAAGAGTTAAGAGAAAGGTACAAAGTAGATATTCATTAGTAGTCACTTTTATTATCAGTCAGAAACCTTAAAAATTGAAATAGAATAACTGTTAAAATTAGCAAAATACAATCTTATAGCAAAGAATATCAGGAATTTCCCTTAGATAGCCCTATAAGCCACAAATCTATGTCACAATATTCTTGGCAGATCAGTGCCCTGCTTTAAATTCTTAATCATGACCTGGTGCACTTACAATTGAGTATACTAAATATGAGGTTTCTAAGCAATGTTTTCTTGGCCTATGTAACAATCTGATTTATTTATAGATTAGGAAATCTAAGTGAAAAAGTCAGTCTCTTGAAGCTATCAAAATACAGCTGTTGTCAACAATACGATATTGGGGATTATCAGAATTATCTTAATAATTGCCTTAGTGTATGCCTTTGCTCATATTTTTATACATACACTACTTTGAATACAAGAACAAAGTTGGAGGAGTCATTTCCTGATTTCTTGACTTACTTTAAAGCTACAGGGAATTACAGAATTTTATTTGTGAATGTACAAAGAGCTCTATGAAATAGAATAGAGTCTAGGTATAGACTCATGAATTTATATTCAACTGATATTTCACAAAATTACTAAGGTAATTCATGTGGAAATAATAATACTTAAATATACTGGGAAAATAAGTTATACATATACACAAAATATGCAAAGTAAAATAACAAATTCTGTCTTGTATCACATATAAAAATTACTAGAAAATGTGACATTGACTCGTGTAGGAATAAAACTATAAAAATTTTAGAGGAAAAGAGGAGATAATCCAAGCATTCATGTGTTTGATGAAGTATTCTTAAATGTAGCAAAAACAAGTTAATAAAGTAATAAAATAATAAATCAGAAGTTGATAAAAGTTTAAAGTATTTCTCTTTAAAAGGGTATTGATAAAAATATGAAGCTTAGCCTAGGAGAAAAATATCACACAGGAAATACCTCAAAAGGAACTTCTACCTAGTAACATAATTTTACAGCTTGAGATATAAATAAGTTAATGTATATAAAACATATGAATGTTAGATGAATACATAAATATGTTAAATGGTGTTCAGGACCATTAGTTATTAATAAAACAAAAAAACAAAAAGACATCCCACTATATGCAAACTGGAAATGCTACAAATAAAAAGACTGAAAATATCAATTGATATTGAGAATGTAGAAATATTACTTCTAGTAGGAATGTAATATTGTACAATCATTTTGAAAACAGCAACATCTTATAATACTAGTTATATATTTGCCCTATATAGTAGTTTTACTACTAGGCATTTATTCAACAAAATGAAAGATTATGTACATGCAAAGATTTGCAAGAGAATGCCCACTACAGCTTTATTTATAGTTATTTCAAACTGGAAACAACTTGAAGGTGAAGAATGATAAAAATTTATGTCCATCATTAGAATGAAACACAGCAAAGTAAACGGAATTCCATGCCTCCATCAGAAAGAATGACACCACCCCATTTGTGAGGAAATGGAAAGACTTGGAAAAAATTATATTAAGAGAAGTAAGCCAGGCCCAAAGAAACATACATCCCATGATTTCCCTTATTTGCAATAATAGTTTATGTCTAGGACAAGCAGAAAAATTCAAAAGCTACGTACATATGACCATGTAAGATGATGTTAAGCGAAATGAACCCCAGATAGGGACACAAGAGAATTTATCTTTCTTGCTGTTCTTTTTAATGTACTTATAAGGCATTATGTGATTTTTTTTATTTGTGTATTCTTCTCCCATGGTATAAACCCTGTTGTCACTCTATTTGATTCCAGTGCCCTGCATCTTGTTTATACATTTTTCAAATTTGGGGAGGGAAAAGGAAATAACAAAATGCCGAAATAAGGATGTATTTTTACCCATTGTAACAATGAGATGTACAAGACACTATGTTGAAAACAAACTTTACAACCTCGGGGGGAGGAGGAGGGAGGAGGAAGGGAGGTAGGGAGAGAAGGGATGGCTGGGGGAAAAAAAGGAGGAGGTAATAATGCTGGATAGGAAATATACTCATTATCTTACTCAAGTAACTTTAACCCCTCTGTACAGTATCTTTACAATAAAACATATATACAAAAAATAAAAATAAAAACAAATTGGTGGTACATATAACAATGTAGATGCATCTTTAAAAATGTGGTAAGTGAAACTCTATATTGTAATCCCATTAAACAATTGAAAATAGCTTTACAAAAGTATTATCTGAAAGCTGAAAACATACCTTCAGAGTGTGGAGGATAATGGCAGTGGGAGTGAATGAATGGAAAGTGGAAGGGTGAGTAAAGACAGTCATAAGACTCAATGTGCTCTTGTAAAAATGAACCTTGAAGATACAGGTGGGGATGGGATAGGTAAGAGGGTAGAAATGATATGTTAAATTGTAACCCCTTGTATAATCATTTGAAAATAACAATAAATATATATTTTTTTAGAAAGAAAGAAAAATATATGGAGTGAAAAAGCAAAAAAAAATGAACATATAATACAGTATTGTATCTATATAAAACTTTATAAAATACAAACTAATCTACCATGTTAGGAACCAGATCAGTAGTTGCTTGGGGAATAATGTATAAATGGGATAGGGATCTACATATTACAGAGGTTATTGGGAAACTTGAGGATAAACATATTGTTCTTATCTTGCTTTTGGTGGTACTCATCAAATTTTACACTTTAAATATTTGGAAGTACATACATTTTGTCAGCTGAGTATATGTGGTAATTAAAGCCATGAGAGGGTTATAAAATTATAAATTTTGTCTAGGACAAAGTTTTATCAAAGTACAATATGCAACAGCTGTTTAGGGGAATATGAGTTTGCAAAGGAGCAGAGGAAGGATGGCCACAGAAACAGAAAAATAAAATCACAGTAAGTAATATATTGTAGAACCTAAGGGACAACAGCATCTCATAAACTATGGATAGCTTGTCAGTAGAGCAAATAAATTGAAAACTGCCAAGTTTATTTTACTTAGTAACAAGGTTGATAACAGCCAGATATTTTTTGGAGAGATGGGATAGAAGGTGAATTGTAATGGATGAACGGAAGATTAAGAAATGGAGATAGTGCATAAAAATAACTTTGAAGGTTTTGGTGTCATAAATACAAAAAGCTGTGATATAGATATTTAATATCACTTAATCTGAATTCTGGACACTAAGTTGTGTGTGTGTGTGTCTGTGTGTGTGTGTGTGTTGGTACAATATCTTAAATTTGGGAGTCTTCCACTTTCTCTGCTTTATTTCTTATAGCTGGCATTCTACAACTAAAGCCATACTTCCAGTTTAGCAGTTTGCTGATTAATTAGACATGTAATTTCTCAGACTTTTCTGCCCAGGTTGACCTCAAAGTATAATTTTCAAAAATCTCAGTCTCCCAAATAGTTAGGATTACAGGTGTGAGCCATGGTCATCTAGCTGGAATGATGTTTTCATTTAGATATTAGAACATTTGTAAGAATGTTGTACCAAGGCTAGCTTAAGTGAAGTAGCTTTGTATTTTAAGGAATTTTGTAATCTGTTGTTAAAGCCATTATTATAAGTTTATATAAATTTAGAATTAAGCAGATTATAATAAAACCCAAGATAATAAATACTCACAACTCACCCATTCTTATGTAAATATGTTATGCTATTTTTATCTTTTTATTTATAAGTCAAAATTATATGCATAGTATGTTAAGTCAATATTATTTGCATAGTTTTCTACGACACTCATCAACTCTGTGTTGTAAGTTAAAATTCTCAATGATAGTAATATTCAACAAAGATCCAAATTGAAGGATTTACCCCCACCCCGTTTTCTCAGGTGCATACAGATGTCAGGCAAGCCATCAAAGGTATGTGCAGACTGCCTGATTCAGGCAGGGCAATCTATCTAAGCCTGGCTGCAAATATCCCATCGTGGGCCCAACAGAAAAGCCCCTCACCTCCCTTGACATAATGGCTTTTTCATTAACCTCTGCTCAAACCTTATAAAATCCATCCCCTGTCCCAGCTCATACACAGTCTCCAAGCCCGTGTGTGGGAAGTCTGTGCCCCTCGCTGCTCTATCTCACAGTCCTTGCCTGTGAACATTGAGTCTGGCCTGTTTCCTTCCTTTCTCCTCCATTTTCCTAACACAAATAATGTACAAATTACCTTACTCATGTAACCATAACCCCTCTGTACAATATTTTTAAAAGATTTTTTAAAAGATTTTTTTGGGGCTGGGAAGGTGGCTCAGTGGTAGAGCACTTGCCTTGCATGCATGAGGCTCTGGGTTCGATTCCTCAGCACCACATAAGCAAAAAGAAAAAAGCTGGAAGTGGCACTGTGGTTCAAGTGGTAGAGCGCTAGCCTTGAGCTGAAGAGCTGAGGGACAGTGCCCAGGCCCAGAGTTCTGGCCCCACGACTGGACCCCCGGACCCCACCCCCCAAAAAAAAAAAATTCCTATTATGGGGCTGGGAAGGTGGCTCAGTGATAGAGTGCTTGCCTTGCATGCCTGAGGCCCTGGGTTTGATTCCTCAGCACCACATAAGCAAAAGCCGGAAGTGGTGCTGTGGCTCAAGTGGTAGAGTGCTAGCCTTGAGCTGAAGAGCTGAGGGACAGCGCCCAGGCCCAGAGTTCAGTCCCCATGACCGGACCCAAAAAAATAAAAATTTAAAAAAAAAAAGATTTTTTTAACCCATATTACTGCCTTATAGGGACATGCCTCCACTTTAAAGTGTTTGGGGCACTCCTATATCATTAGTCTATGTCATCTTAGAAAACTTGTTTTTATCAGTTCCAAACTCAATTTGAAGGAACAGAACCACTTCTTTTATTTGATACACTTAAATATATAAAATAGTGTAAAGGAAGAAATAACAAAATTTTCTATTTGGCCATGGAGATTCTTCTGCTACACAAATGAAGAAAAGAAATTAGTGATTCTTACAAAATGCTGATAAACCTTTGAAAATTAATGTGCCTGTGGTCATTGCATTGTAAACAGCATAAAACACGAGGAAATAATCTTCCAATATGTGAAAGCTGGTCTGAATTATAGCATAAAGGTCACTCACATCATTGAGAACACTATTATAGGTAGTTTCTTATTTGTCCACTTTCATCTTATTCATTGATGAAAACTAAATTATCAATCAACATTCATGTAAGAAATGCATTTGTTTGTCATTTACTACCACAAGCTAGACACAAGGGTTTCCAAAAACAAATGAGAGAACATTCAGTAAGAATTATTGTGAAATTTATATTTTATTATCTGTAAATTGTATGCTACTATCCTTTATATTACTGAAATATATAATAAATCATGAATATATATGCACATATGAGTTTTTCCAGAGAGTTGAATTATGAAGCATTTATTGCCATAGTTACGCCTTGGTAGAGTCATAATAAAATAGGTCAGTAATGTAAAAAAAATTTCACTTTTGAAAAATAACTCTTCTTTGAAAATGTACAAGAAAAGGTGGTATATATATATATATATATATATATATATATATATATATAATGGAATTTTACTCATTTATTATAAAGAATAATACTGTACCATCTGTAAAGAAATAGAAAGACCTGGAAAAATATACTCAGTGACATAAATAAGGTCCAGAGAGACAAAGGATGCATGTTTTCCAGTGTATGTGGAAGCTATTTTTAGCTTATAAACTTATAAGTAAATATGTTGGGTGGTATGAAAGTGTATACAAAAATATTAACTGAAATATGGTAGATTCAAGGGAGAGAAAGTGTAATTCTTTAGAAAGACAAAGTAAAAGCTCAACAAAATAGGGCTGGGAATGTGGCTTAGTGCTTGCCTAGCATGCATGAAGCCCTGGGTTTGATTCCTCACTACCACATACACAGCTGGAAGTGGTACGGTGGCTCAAGTGGCAGAGTGCTAGCCTTGAGCAAAAAGTTCAGGGACTGTGCTCAAACCCTGAGTTCAAGCCCAAGGACTGGCAAAATAAAAGAAAAAAGAAAAAAGAAGTTCAACAAAATAAACACCACAAAGTGAGTACTTGAAAGAGGTGGGGTGGGCCACATCTAGGGGTAAAGGGTTGATGAATGAAGAGGAGGAGAATGCAGTCAAGAATTCAGTGTATAGTCCCGCGCTGGTAGCTCACACTTGTAATCGTAGCTACTCAGGTCCTGAGATCTTAGGATCGTGGGTCAAAGCCAACCCAGGCAGGAAAGTTCGTAAGACTCTTGTCTCCAATAAACTACCAGAAAACCGGAAGTGGCGCTGTGGTTCAAGTGGTAGAGTGCTAGCTTTGAGCTGAAGAGCTGAGGAACAGTAATCAAGCCCAGAGTTCAAGCCCCATGACCGACCAAAAAGAAAAAAAAAGAATTCAGTGTATGTACTGCTTTGTTAAATACAACTCCTTTGTACAATTACCTACAGATAATAATTTAAAAAAAGATAATATTGGACCAGGGCAAGACTCAGAATATGGACATAAGAAATATTTGTTGATAGGAAAGTTGATAAGAACCCAGTCACTATGGAATCATTACAGAGGTTCCTCAAAAAAAAAAAAACAACAACAAAACAGGACTACCATATTATTCGGTTATACCACTTCCATATAGTTACCCAAAACAATCAAAGTCAGCTTAGTACAGAGACACTTACATACTTGCATTATTCACCAAAGCCAAGGTATGGAACCAATATAAATACCAACAGAGAAATGGATAAAGAAAATATAGAATATACAGAGAGAGACAGACAGACAGACAGATAGAAACAGACAGAGAGAGAGAGATACAAAGAGAGAAGTATTATTAAGCCATAAATTAGAATATAATCATATAATTTGAAGGAAAATGGATGAAACATGAAAAATTCACCTTAAAATAAGCCAGACTCAGAAAGGCAAACATCATATATTTTGGTCATACATAGAATTTAGTGGAGAAAATAACATGAAACTGGAAAAGAGAAACTATTAGTAATATGGTAGAGGATGATGGGGAGGGATGAGAAAAGGCAACAGACAGACAGACATGATCAAAGTACATCATATACATTTATGAGAAATATCAACACAAATCCCAATGTTTTGTACAATTAGCATATAGTAATATCAATTTTGCTATCCATGGTGACACATGACTATAATCCTATGAACTTACAGTCTGAGAGGTGGGGAACAATGCTGGAGTTCAGACAAGTCCAGCATAAAAGTTCATAAGAATCCATCTAAACCAATGCATGTACATATTTGTATACTCCTATTGTCTCAGCAATGAGAGTAGCACAGTGGCTGTTGACAGAGTGTTGTGTACCTGCCATCTGATTCAAGACAGGGGAGGACAAGTAGGAGGTTCGCCATCCAGTCCTAGCACAGGCATAAAGTGAGATCCTACCTCAAAAACAAGCAATAAAAAACTGAATAGAGGCATGGCTCAAATAGCAAAGCACCTGCTTAGCAAGTATAGGGCCCTGACTTAATTCCTCAGTACCACCAAAAAATAAAAAATAAAATTATATTACATTATCTAATATAGTTAGAAGCAGGATTGTAGTCAGGTTCAGAAAATATTGAATTTATAAACTCATATCCAATGAAGTAGATTTATATCATACTGTGATTACAACTAAATAAATTCAATTCATTAGTCACTCATTAAGACCTTGTAAGTAATAAAATTAATGTATATTTGGCACTGTTAGTATTTTAAATATCTTGAGTTTAAAATCTTGAAATCCTTATGCAGCAGATAGGATTATTGTTATTATTATTTACTACCATCATTATATGAGAAGAGGAAAGTGAGGCTGAGGAAGGTTTATTCATTTGTACAAGCTCATAGAATGAATTAATAAGGGAATAAGCATTTCAACTTTGAGCGAGTACATCCTTATGACTGTAACAGTAAAGTTACTGATGGTGCTTAGTACTATATACCACTGCCTCTGTCTAACTGAAGGTTTTGTTGTTAACTTTTCCTAAGGCTATGTGAAGCTTCTTTAATAGAACATTTAAACCAGTAGAGATCTATACTAGTCTC
Organism: Dipodomys spectabilis; assembly: GCF_019054845.1. NCBI lineage: Eukaryota > Metazoa > Chordata > Mammalia > Rodentia > Heteromyidae > Dipodomys > Dipodomys spectabilis. The sequence goes on along the minus strand of NW_024871002.1, from coordinate 2,776,635 downwards.
ACAGTTTGAGAGTATAATTTGTACTTAATGCATTGAGATACTAAATTATTTAAATGAAAGAACAGAATTAACCTGCTGGATATCAGGATAGGGGCATAGCTAAATGACTTAACTTGTGATCAAAATTCAAATGTACAAAAAAAACAGACAAAGAAACAATAGGTATTTCTCCTCAAGATTATTCTGATGTCTTATTAATTCTCAGAAATGTTTATTCTTCATTTATATAAATGCTCTAAGTATATTATGTAATTATGATACTTTCACACTTTTCACATCTACAGACCAATGAAAACAATTTAGAGAACAATTATATTAATCTCTATCAAGGTTTTTAAAGCACATAATCTTTTATGCAATAGGATTTATCATTCAATGTATTACAAGTTGGCAGTATGGTTTTAGTAAAGTTGGTAACAATAAAAATGTCCATCACTAACATCAGTTAACCACTAGTTAACTATTGAATGGAATTCTACACAGTTATTAAAATGGATTACATATTTATATTTACATATACTGCCATGGAACATTATTGTGAAGCAAATAAAACAATTCATAACATAAGTGCACCCTATCATCCTATTTGGTTAAATAAACAAAAATGTGGAAGTTTGATAGATTAGGTATATGAATAGAAGGATATAGATATATAGATGTATAGAATATCCCTGAAACTCTATGCACATGCTATAGCAGAGACTTAAAGATAAGGGATTGACTAGAACTTGGGACTATATTTTTCACTGTCATTCTTAGAAAGGCAAAAGTCTTTTATTTTGTAATACTAGGCATTGTATATTTGCCACTGCCATCATTAGTGGCTAACGTAACTGGGGTTAATGATTTTGGTGGGGTTTGTACACAAAGAATGAAAGAAAGAAAGCCTAGATTTACTATCTAGTCTGTGGAACAAATTAAGACCTAAAGACAGGTTGAATTCATATATAACAGTCTCCAGAATATTCTTGACATTTCCAGATGCCACTGATAAGTACTTTATTTCAACAGTAAAGTAAAAATATAGTAGATGTAACATATTATAATGCCACATGTCTCCCATTTTCATAATGGAATGACAATTATTTGCCATACAAGTGTGTGGAAAGATGAAGGAACATCATAAATAGTTTCTTAAACTCAGAAAATGTATGTTCATGTTCTAGTGTATCTTGTAACTTTATCACTGTTAGTGTAAGAAAATAAAAGTAAGCATAAATGTTTGTGATACATTTTGACAATTTTTGCGATGCATATATGAAGTCAGGAAAGTAGCATTCTGGCAGTAATGCTTCAAATTACATGGAGGCTATCCAGCTGACATACATAAGACATTTAGACTCTCACAGTAATGTTAAAATTTGAACTCCATCTTAATGCTGATATCATGGTCTTTAATTAAATCCATTTAACGGAAAGAACTCAATTCCCTGGTCATATATGTCACATCTGGGGAAATTAAAATAATTATGCTCTTGATTTAATGCAGTCTGTCTAGCTGATTGGTTCTTCCTCCTGAACTTTTGCAGTGAAAAGCTAAGCTAAGGAAGGAAAAACAGGAAAAAGGAAAAGGGAAGTAACATCCCTGGAAAGCGATATTAAAAGTTACAAAGAGGCTTATCTTAAAAGGGGTGCAATGATGAAGTGGACATTAGCATAGAAGAAATTCCTCACAAGAGGCTTCTAACTTATATAATTCCGAAAACTAATGTTTACTTGGCAAAATGGGTACACAGGTTATCTCTTATTTTATTTAGCAACAGTAGATAATCTCTAAAAATGTCTCCAAATATCCCTGTCTCCTACAATTAATACTCTTGTAGAATTCTTTGTTTTGGGGGTAAACTTAGTGACTTGCTTCTGACAAACAGCCCAAAGTGATATAAAATTACTTCTTGGGATTAGGCTTCAAAAAGACTCTGCTTTCCATTTTGCTTGCCATCTTTTGACTTATCTTGATGTCTTTCTCTCTCTTGGAGTCGTTGCTCTGGGTGACCCTTCCTGCCATTTAGTATCTCTGTGGAGCAGTCCAAATGGCAATGAATTGGTATCTCAGGTCTACAGTCACACAAATGAGTGGGGAAGTGATCCTGCAAAGCCTGTCAAATGTCACCTGGATGACCTTAAAAGCAAATCTCTCATTTCAGATATCTTAGCCACATAAAACCAGAGGCATCTACATCATCTAGGAAACGATTCTTCATCCACCAAAAAGTGGAAACAAATATTTGCTGTTTCAAAGTAACAACTTTTAGGGTAACTTGTCAAGTGACAGTAAATGTGTAATACTGCACTGAATTTTTTCTTTTTTCGTGTATGCACATGGATAGTGAATTCTCATAATTATAGAATGGTGACTGGAGTTTTTTATTCTTGAAATTTAGCAAGAAAGTAGATCTTAAGTAATCTTACTATAAAAGGTAACTGTGAGCTGGGCACTGGTGGCTCACGCCTGTAATCCTAGATACTCAGGATGCTGAGATCTGAGGATTGCAGTTCAAAGCCAGCCCAGGCAGGAAAGGCTGTGAGACTCTTTATCTCCAATTAAACAACAGAAAATTGGAATTGGTGCTGTGGTTCAAAGTGGTAGATTACTAACCCTGAGTAAAGGAGCTCAGGGACAGTGCACAGGTCCCGAGTTCAAATGCCATGACTGACCAAAAAAAAAAAAAAGGTAACTATAAGATAATAAACATGTTATTTATATATATATATATATATATATATATATATATATATATATAATACAAAGGGTAACAAAATCAAATACAGTGACAACAGGGGATAAGACATTGGGAAAAAACACAAAAGAAAAAAAGAATAGATTAAAAACTATAGCAAGAAAGAAGAAAGAAAAAAACCACTTGTGTCCCTGTCTTGGGGTTCACTTCACTTAAAGTCACCTTATATGTTCATATGTACATAGCTTTTGAATTTTTCTACTTGTCTGAGCTTTATACTAGTTATAAGGGAAACTAAATGTACTATGTAATTTTTTTTGTTTCTCTTGTATGTTCTTCCCCCATGGTATAACCTCTGATTTCACTGTATTTGATGCTGGTAACCTGAATCATTTTTTTTTTTTGTTTCTAACATACTTTTTTTAATTTTTATTTTTTTATTGTGAAAATACTGTACAGAGGGGTTACAATTACATGGGCAAGATAGTGAGTACATTTCTTATCAAGCATTGTAGCCTCCTCCTTTGTTTACCCTTCCCATCCCTTCCCATCCTCCCCCCCCAATCCTCCCCCCCTACCCACCCCCTCGCAAGTTGTAAAGTTCGTTTTCGACATGACAACTTGTACTTCTCATTATTGCAACAGGTCCACCTGTATCCTTATTCAAACGACTTGTTTTTCCCCTTCCCCTCCACAAATTATACCGACACCAAATACAGTGAAAGCAGGGGTTATACTGTGAGGGAGGGACATACAAAGCAACAAAGATATAATCTTATAAATGTGTTAGAAACAAATGCATGAAAGAAAAAAACATTTAAAATACATATCTTAGGTTTCATTTTCCTAACATCACCTTATCTGACCTTTTCTGCTTGACTCATACATATACTAGATATTGCAAATAAGACCCAGCAGTCCCACTTTTGGGCATTTACCCAAATGTTTACAAACAAGACAACACTAAAGCTACCAGCACAACTATGTTTATTGCAGCACTATTTACAATAGCTAAGATCTGGACCCAACCCAGATGCCCCTCAGTAGACGAATGGATCAAGAAAATGTGGTATAAATACATAATGGAATTCTATGCCTCCACCAGAAAGAATGACATTGCCCCATTTGTTAGGAAATGGAAAGACTTGGAAAAAATTATATTAAGTGAAGTAAGCCAAGCCCAAAGAAACATAGATCCCATGACTTCCCTTATTTGCAATAACCTGAATCTTGTATGTACATTTTTCTAATTTGGGGAGGGGAATGGAAATAGCAAAATGCTGAAATAAGGATACAGGCTGACTCATTGTAACAATGATATGTACAAGACTCTATGTTGAAAACGAATTTTACAACTTCAGGGCGGGAGTTGCGGGGATGGGGAGGGAAGGGATGGTAGGGGAAAAATAAAGGAGAAGGTAACAATGCTCGATAGGAAATGTACTCATTACCTTACTCATGTAACTGCAACCCCTCTGTACGGTATTTTTGCAATAAAAACATATAAAAGAAAAAGACAAAAGAAAATCACATAGTACATTAAAAAAACAATAACAAGGAAAACCTCTTCTTTCCATCTCGTGAAATTCTTTCTGCTTAGCATCATCTTAAATGGTCATAGATACATAGATATTGAGCTATTCTGCTCATCTGCCAGGATTATCCTAGACATGTACTATTTATTACAAATGAAGGAAACCATGGAGCTTATGTTTCTTTGGGTCTTGCTTTCTTCACATAATATAATTTTTTTCAAAGTCTTCCAATTTCGTTATGAATGGGGCAATGTATTTTGAGCTTAGCTTATCTCAACAAAAATGATGATCTTTATTCCATCTATTTTCCTGAAGATAAAAAAGTTTTATTCTTCATATGGCTGAGTAATACTTATATTTATCCATGCATAGGCTGTTGGATACCTTGACTGATTCCACATACTACTCTTAGTTGTGTATCTGAGAAAAATAGTCAAAATTTCAGTCTCACAGTAGAGTGAGTAAATACTATTCCTATATCACAAATGAAGAAACTTTAAATTTATCTGTGGATAGAGACTTCTTGATGACAAAGAGCAGGGAGATTTGGAATTTGCGAGTATCACTTATTTGGTATTTGACTATCCGTGGCTAATTAAGGCATATTTTTCTCTCTTCTTTTCTCTCTTTCTCTCTTCTATTCTCTCTTCCCCTTCTCTCTCCCTCAGTTTGATATTAAAGATAGAACTCAGGCTGGAAAGATGGTTCAGTGGTAGAGTGCTCACCTTGCATTCATGAGGCCCTGGTTCAATTCCTCAGTACCACATAAGCAGAAAACTCTGGAAGTGGTGCTGTGGCTCAAGTGGTAGATCTCTAGCCTTGAGCTGAAGGGCTGAGGGACATCACAAACAATAAAGAAAAAGATAGAATTCAGGGCCTTAGACATGCTAGGCAAGCACTCTATCTTTAAGCTAATATCACCACCCCAGACTCATTTTCTTTTTATTGAGACAGACTTTTGAGTGTGAAGACCACAGGAAAGAAGATTCCCTAAAATAAAGTCATAGCCTGAACTTTAAGTAAATGTAGGTATTTGTTATAACTAAATGTAATTAAATGGTATTCTGTATTCACATGTATACACAGAATCTGACTCTTGCAAAAATGAACCTAGATGTTTCTCAGGAGAGTTGTATAATCACCTGAACTAGGTCACCAGACAAGGGGAAAGGAGTAGGTAAAATAAATCCCTTGGTCCACAATTCAAGCCTTGAGCCAGATAGCATACATATGCCCCAGAAGATACACTTATTTTCCCATTTCTACAAGTTGAAGTACATTAATAGAATCCCTATAAATATGATGATGAATATAGCTTAGTTTGTCCAGACAATCCAGCAAAACTGTGGGTAAATGACCACATAGAAATGATCTTAAGCCTTAGAAGATCTGAGTAAATAGGATCTATGATTTACAAGATAAAAAAGAGAGTATAATTAAAAAGTAAAAGTGCTGGGGGCCAATGGCTCATTCTTGTAATCCTAGCTACTCAGGAGACTGAGATATAAGGATCAGGGTTCAAACCAGCTTAGGCAGGAAAGTCCATGAGACTCTTATTTCCAGTTAACCATCAAAAAGCTGGAAGTGAGACTGTGGCTCGAGTAGTAGAGCGCTAGCATTGAGCAAAAAAACAAAGCAAACAAAAAAACCCCCACAGATTCAGGCCATGAGTTCAAGCTCCAGAACTGGTAAAAGAAAAAAAGTAAAATCAAGAAAAGGTGGTAAGGGGTGAACAGCACCTGAAAAGCAGTAGCTGAAATGTGACCTGGAAATTCACCATACTACAGTATAAATGGCCCACTCGTAACTATTATTTCTTGCCTTCTTAGTTATTCCTTTTGACTTGGTACTTGTGGTGAGAAACTGAGCATTTATGTTTTGGGAACTGTAGGGATGAATTTACAAGACTACGTAAACCTCAAAATGAAATGGGCCTCATTTGAGCCCTAGTTGAAAAAAAAAATACAGGGTGATGTCTCTGTTTCCTTCCAGCTTTTTCTTACTTTTTGTCAAACAATTTGAAGCATCATTTTGTTCATTTTAATTTCACAGTTCAATTGTTTAAATGAAATTATCATAATGGAAAACTATGACTGTTATATGGCTTCATCTTATAGCACACTGATACTTAATGAAGAATGTTTCACATAAAACATCTGAAGATTTCCTTTTGAATTTTAGAGAAAAACATTTGATTAGAAACAAAAGCTAAATTCAGAATTTTTAACAATTAGTAGCAACACTATTAATTGTTATAAAAAGTTATAAAAATATTCTTTATAAAAAGTTATAAAATTTCTTTTATTTTCTGAGAATTTTTAAGGCATATAATAAATGTCACCCATAGTGCTATTAATATATAAGGGAGGAAATAATTCTTATTTATTAGATTTGATATATAATAGCAAAATAACAAAAAGTACTTAATTTTTATTGCAATGTACTATTTTCAATTATTCAAAGACTATGTCTAGCTGTTAATATTGCATACTCAAAAGAATTCAAAGCTTTCCTAGTAGTGAAGGCAAATGCAAAAAGTAAATTTCCAGTGATAGAGTTGGGTTGGTATGAAATGGATTCATACTCACAATAAGCAAAGGAAAGACTTTATTATTTAAAACATGCAATTCTTTCTTCTAGACACCCAAAGGCAAATAATGCAATCAGATATCATGAGGAACTGGAAGAATGAACTGAAGAATCATGAAAACTCATATTTGTTTCCCCCTTTTCTTTTTTCTTTCTTTCTTTTTGTTGGCTGTGGGACTTGAACTCAGGGATTAGGCACTGTCCCAGAGATTTTTTGCTCAAGGATAGTAGCTTATCACTTTTTAAACTACAGCACTTCTTCTGATTTTCTGATGGTCAATTGGATGTAAGTGTCTCACGGACTTTCTTACCACAGCTGATTTGAACCATGATCCTCAGATATCAGTCTCGTGAGTAGCTAGGGTTAGAGTGAGCCAAGAGCACCTGGCTGTCTTTCTCTTTTCTTTTTTTGCACATTTTTATTGTAACAATGCAGTATAGAGGGGTTACAGTTACATGAGCAAGGTAATGAGTACATTTCCTATTGAGCATTGTTGCCACATCCTTTGTTTTCCCCCTACCATCCCTTCCCTCCCACCTCCACAACTACCCCACGTCCACCAAAGTTGTCAAGTTCATTTTCAATGTTTTGTATATCTCATTGTTGCAATGGGGCAACCTATATCCTTATTTAAGCATTTTGTTTTTTCTCTTCCCTTCCTCAACTTAGAGAAGTGTATATACAAGATACAGGGCACAGACATCAAATACAGAGAAAACAGGGGTTATACCGTGGGGGAGGAACATACAAAGAAACAAAAAAATCACATGGTATATTATAAATACGTTAGAAAAACTAGCAAGAAAGAAAAAAAATATATTTGTGTCCCTATCTTGGGATTCAATTCGCCTAACATTATCTTATATGGTCATATGTATATAGCTTTTGGCGTTTCCTGCTTGTCCTACACATGTACTAGTTATTGCAAATAAAGGAAACCATGGGACCTATGTTTCTTTGGGCCTGGCTTACTTCACTTAATATAATTTTTTCCAAGTCTTTCCATTTCCTAACAAATAAGGTGTTATCATTCTTTCTGATGGAGGCATATATATATATATATATATATATATATATATATATGTATATATATATATGTGTATGTGTGTGTGTATATATATATATGTATGTATGTATGTGTATACCATGTTTTCTTCATCCATTCATCTACTTAGGGGTATCAGGGTTGGTTCCATATCTTAGTTATGGTAAATAATGCTGCAATAAATATAGTTGTGCTGGGAGCCTTAGTATGGCCTTGTTTGTGATCATTTGGGTAAATGCCCAAAAGTGGGATTGCTGGGTCATAGGGGAGTTCTTTCTGGAGTTTTTTGATGAACCTCCATAACGCTTTCCAAAGTGGTTGAACAAGTTTACACTCCCACCAATGATGCAGTAGGGTTCCCTTCTGGCCACATCCCCTCCAGCATCTGTTGTTATTAGGGTTCTTGATTATAGCCATTCTAACTGGGATGAGGTGGAATCTCAATGTTGTTTTGATTTGCATTTCTTTTATGGCTAGAGAGGTTGAGCATTTCTTCATGTGTCTATTGACCGTTCTTTTAGAGGAGTTTCTCTTTAAGTCTTTAGCCCGCTTATTTATGGGGCAGTTGTTTCTTTGAGGATTTGTTGTTGGGGGATTTAATTTTTTGAGTACCAAGTATATTTTAGATATGAGACCCTTATCCATTGTATGGCTAGCGAAGATCTTCTCCCATTCGGTGGGCTTTCTACTGATCTTGCTAGCTATGTCCTTTGTCCTGCAGAAGCTCTGCAGGTTCATGCAATCCCATTTGTCTAATCTTTCTTTCTTTGTTGTGTTTCTGGTCTTTATTAAGAAAATTTTGGCCTGTGCCAAGGAGACCTAGGGTTTCTCCTGTTCTTTCCTGTAATGTTTTCAGGGTGCCTGCTTTGAATTTGAGGTTTTTTGGTGCATTTGGAGTTAATTCTGGTGCAGGGTGGTATGTAAGGATCTAGCTTTAGTTTTCTACAAGTGATTAACCAATTTTGCCAGCACCATTTACTGGAGTCTGTCTTTCTTCCATTCTATCTTTTAGCTCCTTTATGGAAGATTAATTAGGTGGCTATAGGTTGTGGGTTCATTTCTGGGTTTTCAATTCTATTTCATTGGTCCTCAGGTCTGTTCTTTTTTTTAATATTTTTTTTATTGTTAAAATACTGTACAGAGGGGTTACAATTACATGGGCAAGATAATGAGTACATTTTTTATCAAGCATTGTAGCCTCCTCCTTTGTTTCCCCTTCACATCCCAACCCATGCTCCCCCGCCCCCCCCCCACTGAATCCTCTCCCTCCCCCCCCCCCCATGAAAGTTGTAAAGTTCATTTTCAACATGACAACTCGTACATCTCATTGTTGCAATGGGTCCACCTGTATCTCTATTTAAACGATTTGTTTTTCCCCTTCCCCTCCACAAATTATAACAACATCAAATACAGTGAAAGCAGGGGTTATACTGTGGAGGAGGGACATACAAAGCAACAAAGAAATAATCTTATAAATGTGCTAGAAACAATCGCATGAAAGAAAAAAACATTTGAATACATATCTTAGGGTTCATTTCCCTAACATCACCTTATCTGACCTTTTCTGCTTGACTCAGACATATGATAGTTATTGCAAAAAAGGTAAACCATGGGACCTGTTTCTTTGGGCCTGGCTTACTTCACTTAATATAATTTTTCCAAGCCTTTCCATTTCCTAACAAATGGGGCAATGTCATTCTTTCTGATGGAGGCATAGAATTCCATTGTGTATATATACCATATTTTCTTGATCCATTCATCTACTGAGGGGCATCTGGGTTGGTTCGATATCTTAGCTATAGTAAATAATGCTGCAATAAACATAGTTGTGCTGGTAACTTTAGTGTGGTCTTGTTTGTAAACATTTGGGTAAATGCTCAAAAGTGGGATTGCTGGGTCATAGGGGAGTTCTAGGTGGAGTCTTTTGAGGAACTTCCATACTGCTTTCCAAAGTGGTTGAGCAAGTTTACACTCCCACCAACAATGCAGTAAGGTTCCCTTCTGTCCACATCCCCTCCAGCATCTGTTGTTATTAGAGTTCTTGATTTTAGCCATTCTAACTGGAGTGAGGTGGTATCTCAATGTTGTTTTGATTTGCATTTCTTTTATGGCTAGGGAGGTTGAGCATTTCTTCATGTGTCTATTGGCCATCCTTCTTTCTCAGGACTGTTCTTGTGCCAGTACCAAAGTGGTTTGATTACTATGGCTTTGTAGTAGAGTTTGCAATTTGGTATTGATATTCCTCAAGCACTGTTCTTTCTGTTATGGATCGTATTCAGGGTCTTCTATTGTTCCATATAAATTTTTGGAATACTTCTTCTGTTTCATTGAAAAATGAGGTTGGAATATTGATAGGTATCACACTGAATTTGTAGATAGTCTTTGCAAGTGTTGCCGTTTTCACAAAGCTGATCCTTCCAATCCTGGAGAATTGGGAGGTTTTTCCACTTCCTAATTTGTGGTTTGATTTCCTTTTTCATGTTTTTAAAGTTTTCAGCATAGAAGTCCTTCACTTCTTTAATTAAGTTAACTCTTAGGTATTTTATTTTTTATGGGGTAATTCAAAAGGAGTTACTTTTCTGATTTCAGCCATGCTATTCTTATTGTTGGCATACAGAAAAGCCATCGAGTTTTGAGGGTTTATTTTATACCCTGCTACTTTGCCAAAGGTGCCGATCAGCTCAGGAAACTTGGGAGTGGAGTCCATGGGATTCTTTAAATACAAGGTCATGTCATCTGCAAAAAGGGAGAGTTTTACTTCATCTTTCCCTATTTGGATCCCCTTTATGTTTGCATCTTGTCTTATATTGCTATAGCTAGGCATTCTAATACTAAATTGAAGAGAAGTTGTTCCTGAGTTACGAGGAAATGGCCTTAGCTAGCTTTTCACCATTAAGTATAATGCTGGGTGTATGTTTGTTATATATTGCCTTTATTATATTGAGGAATGTTCCATGGAGTCTTAGTTTTTCCATAGCTTTCATCATAAAAGGGTGTTGGAGCTTGTCAAATGCTTTTTCTGCATCTATTGAGACAATCATGCTTTTCTTATCCTTGCTGTTGTTGATGTGATGAATTATGTTAATTGATTTGTGTATATTGTACCAGCTTTGCATCCCTGAAATGAATCCTGTTTGATCATGTTGTATGATTTTTTTGATGAGTTGTTGAAATCGATTGGTCAAAATTTTGTTGTGAAGTTTTACACCGATGTTCATCAAAGAAATGTGTCTATAGTTCTGTTTCTTTGATGAGTCCCTGCCTGGTTTTGGGATGAGCATTAAGATGGCTTTATAGAAAGAGTTTGGTTGTTGTTAGAGTTCTTGATTTTTGCTATTCTAACTGGAGTGAGGTGGTATCTCAATATTGTTTTGATTTGCATTTCTTTTATGGCTAGGGATGTTGAGCATTTCTTCATATGTTTATTGGCCATCCTTCTTTCTTCTTCAGAGAAGTTTCTCTTTAAGTCTTTCGCCCACTTATTTATTAGGCAGTTGTTTCTTTGAGGATTTGTTGTTGGGGGATTTAATTTTTTGAGTTCCAAGTATATTTTAGATATGAGACCCTTGTCTGTTGTATGGCTAGTGAAGATCTTCTCCCAATCCGTGGGCTTTCTATTGATCTTGCTAGCTATGTCCTTTGCCATGCAGAAGCTCTGCAACTTCATGCAATCCCATTTGTCCAACCTTTCTTTGATTTGTTGTGTTTCCGGGTTTCTATTCAGAAAATTTCGGGCTGAGCCAAGGAGACTTAGGGTTTCTCCTATTCCATCCTGTAGTGTTTTCAGAGTGTCTGCTTTGACTTCAAGGTCTTTGATCCATTTGGAGTTGATTCTGGTGCAGGGTGATATATAAGGATCTAGCTTTAGTTTTCTACAAGTAGTTCACCAATTTTGCCAGCACCATTTACTGAAGAGGCTGTCTTTCTTTCATTCTATTTTTTTTAGCTCTTATCGAAGATTAGATGGCTATAGGTCTGTAGGTTCATTTCTGGGTTTTCAATTCTATTCCATTGTTCCTGAGGTCTGTTCTTATGCCAATACCAAGCTGTTTTGATTACTATGGCTTTATAGTAGAGTTTGAAATTTGGTATTGATATTCCTCCAGCATTGTTCTTTCCGTTGAGGAGCGTTTTTGCTATTCGGGGTCTTTTATTGTTCCATATGAATTTTTGGATTGCCTCTTCTATTTCCTTGAAGAATGAGGTTTGAATTTTGATAGGTATCGCGTTGAATTTGTAGATAGCTTTGGGAAGTATTGCCATTTTCACGGGATGTGGACAGAAGGGAACCTTACTTCATTTTTGGTGGGAGTGTAAACTTGTTCAACCACTTTGGAAAGCAGTATGGAGGTTCCTCAAAAGACTCCACCTAGAGCTCCCCTATGACCCAGCAATCCCACTTTTGGGCATTTACCCAAATGTTTACAAACAAGACCACACTAAAGCTACCAGCGCCACTATGTTTATTGCAGCATTATTTACCATAGCTAAGATATGGAACCAACCCAGATGTCTCTCAGTAGATGAATGGATCAAGAAAATATGGTATATATACACAATGGAATTCTATGCCTCCATCAGAAAGAATGACATTGCCCCATTTGTTAGGAAATGGAAAAACTTGGAAAAATTACATTAAGTGAAGTAAGCCAGGTCCAAAGAAACATAGGTCCCATAGTTTCCCTTATTTGCAATATCTAGTATATGTATGAGTCAAGTGGAAAAGGTCAGATAATGTGATGTTAGGGAAATGAACCTTTAGATATGTATTTTAATGTTTTTTCTTTCATGCATTTGTTTCTTATGCATTTATAAGATTATTTCTTTGTTGCTTTGTATGTCCCTCCCCCACAGTATAACCCCTGCTTTCACTATATTTGATGTCAGTATAACTTGTGGAGGAGATGGGGAAAAACAAGTCGTTTAAGGATACAGGTGGACCTGTTGCAACAATGAGAAGTACAAGTTGTCATGTCGAAAACGAGCTTTACAACGTTGGTGGGGGGGGAGGATTGGGTGGGGGTTGGGAGAGGAGGCTGGGAAGGGATGTCAAGGGTCAACAAAGGAGGAGGCTGCAATGCTTGATAATAAATGTATGCATTATCCTGCCCATGTAATTGTAACCCCTCTGTACATTATGTTCACAAAAAATATAAACAAATAAAAAAATAAATAAATAAAAATAAAAAAAGAAAGAGTTTGGTAGTGAACTCTCAATTTCATTGAAGAGTTGGAAGAATATTGGTGTGAGTTCTGCTTTGAAGGCCTTGGAGAATTCAGCTGTAAATCCATCCGGTCCTGGGCTTTTCTTAGATGGGAGGTCTCTTATTGCTGTTTCTATTTTGATGCTTGATATGGGTCTGTTAAGTTGGTTTAACTCATCTTGGTTTAGTTTTGGCATATTGATATTTGCTAACAAATTGTCCATTTCCTCCATATTCTCAAGCTGATTAGCACAAAGTGTTGAGAATATTCCCTTATAATGTTCTGAATCTTGGTTGTTTCTGTGGTGATGTTTCCATTCTCATCTCTGAGTTTGTTTATTTGGGTGTGTTCTCTTCTTTTTCTGATAAGATTTGCTAAGGGTCTGTCGATTTTGTTAATTTTTTCGAAGAACCAACTCTTTATTTTATTATTTCTGTCTATGGGTTTTTTAAAATTCTAATTCATTTAATTCTGATGTACTTTTAATCATTTGTTTCTGTCTACTGGGTTTTGGTTTATCTTGCTGCTCTTTTTCAAGGAGATTCAGATGTCTCATTAAGTCGTTGGTTTCAGATGTCTCCAATTTGTTGATGTTGGAATTCAGAGCTATAAACTTGTGTTTTTGGCTCCCATGTCAAATGTAAGGTGGCTATAGATCTGTGGGTTGTTTTCTGGGTCTTCTATTCTGTTCCATTTGTCTTCAGGCATATTTGTGTGCCAATACCAGGCTGTTTTAATTACTATGGCTCTGATTGAAGTTTGATATTGATATTCCTCCAGCAATGTTCATCCTTCTAAGGATTCTTTTTGCTATTTGGGAACTTTTATTATTCCATATGAAGTTTGGATTGATTTCTCTATATCACTGAAGAATGATTTTGAGATTTTGATTGGTACTCTATTGAATTCACAGATAGCTTTGGTCAATATTGACATTTTCACAATGCGCTAATCCTTCCAATGGAGGACCATGGAAGGTTTTCTCATTTCCTTAAAGGTACTTTAATTTGTATATTCAGGTTTTTAAAGCTTTCATCATAGAGGTCCTTCACCTCTTTGGGAAAGTTAATTCCTAGGTATTTTTTGAGGCAGTTACAAATAGAGTTGCTTTCCTGATTACAGTGCTGATTTTCTTATTGTTGGCATCTAGAAAAATTACTGATTTTGGGGAGTTGATTTTATACCCTTCTACTTTGCCAAAGTTTCATATCAGCTCAAGTAACTTGCAGGAGTAATAATCTATAGGATTCTTTAAATACAGGATCATGTCACCTGAAAACAGGGAGAGTTTTAATTCTTCCTCTATTTGGATCCCTTTAGTTTTTCTCTTCCATTATTGTTCTTGCTAGGAATTCTAGTACTATACTGAAGAAGAGTGGAGAGAGTGGATATTCTTGTCTCATTCCTCATTTTTGAGAAAATGGTTTCAAATTTTCACCCTTAAGTATAATGTTGGCTATAATCTTGGCATGTATAGCCTTTAGTATAGAGAGCAATGTTCCATGGATTCTTGGCTACTTCAGGGCTATTATCATAAAGGGATTTTAAATTTTTACTAACTATGCTAAGGCAAGGGCCCCATATCTAAAATATACTTAGAGCTCAAAAGAATTACCTCCCCCCAAAAAAATCTTCAAGGAAACAACAGTCCAATTAATTTTTGGGCTAAAGACTTAAAGAGACTTCTCAGAAGTAAAAGTGGTCAACAGAAACATGAAGAGATGTTCTGGCTACAAAAGAAATGCAGTATTTTCACAATAAAACAAAACACAACAAAAATAAAAGCAAAAACAAAACAACAAAAGAAAACAAAACAAAAAGACCACCTTGTTGGTACTATCAAAGCATTGTTTTCTTTCTAAATTGAAAAATAAACCTATTAAAAGTTAAAAAAATATTGAGATTCCACCTCATCCCAGATTCTGTCAGAGATGTGGCCAAAAGGGAACATTACTACACTGATAATGGTAATGTAAACATGTTAATCCACTCTCAAAAGCAGTATGGAGATTCCTCGAAAGACTAAACATAGGGCTCCCTTATGACCCAGAAATTCCACACCTGAGCATTTATCCAAAAGATCACAAACAAAGTCACTCTATAGCTACTAGCACAACTATGTTCATTACAGCATTGTTTAACATAGCAAAGATAGGGAATCAACCAAGCTGCTCCTCAGCAGATGAATGGATCAAGAAAATGTGGTATATATACACAGTGGAATTCTATGCTACCATAAAAAAGAAAGACTTGGAAAAAATTATATTAATTGAAGTAAGCCAGACCTAAAGAAACATGTTTTTGGGGCTGGGAAGGTGGCTCAGTGGTAAAGTGCTTGCCTTGCATGCATGAGGCCCTGGGTTTGGTTTCTCAGCACCACATAAGCAGAAAAAACTGGAAGTGGTTCTGTGGCTCAAGTGGTAGAGCGCTACCCTTGAGCTGAAGAGCTGAGGGACAGCGCCCAGGCCCAGAGTTCAGGCCCCACAACTGACAAAAAAAAAACCCAAAACACATGGTTTCTTGATTTCAACATGGTTGCATGGTTACCCTCAGTTTTGTAACTACAATGTGCTTATAAATCTACAAGTAACCATACTGGGCTGTCAAAGACAAAAAGTACACTTGAACATAACTTAAACAGGACTCTAGAAATTTATGCAGTGATATTGAAGGAGGATATTCTTAGGAAAGGATCACAAGGGCTCAATAGCTATGTGCATATGATCACATAAAATGATGCTTATGGAAATGAACTCCAAGAAATAGAAACAAGGTTTTTTGTTATTTTCCTTTTTGTTGATTTTTTCTCATTTGTTGCTGTTGTTTTTGATTGCTGTACCTTTTTAAAATTTAATTTTATTGTCAAGGTGTTGTACAGAGGTTTACAGTTACATACATAAGGTAATGAGCACATTTCTTGTCCAACATTGTTACCTTCTCCCTTGTTTTTCTCTCCCCTTAACCCCCCCCCCCCAATTTTAAAGTTCATTTCCAGCATATTGTCTTGTGAGTATTGCTGTTTCCTGCTCCTCTTAACATTCATTATTATTCTGTAAATACAGTCTCAGGATCAGGGTTTTGAAATAGGCCAGTCAATACATAGAGGATGGATCAATGTTCATGGAGGGAATCTTCTGTAAGTTTTACCTTCTAAATATTTATTCATGAATTTCTCTTTCATCTTTATATTATCCTCTTTCATTTGATTCATGTTTCCCCAGATTACTACAACAGATCCTTGACTTACTTTCTGTTTCCTATCTTGCTCCCAACAGATTCCCAAACGGTGTTTTACAGCATAAATCTGACATATTATTGAATCCATTTAAGTCCTTGAGTGGCTTCCTGTGGCACAGATGGCAAGCTCTCATTCAGCCTTCTTCTAGCTTGTGGTTCCATCAACCCCAGTGTCTTATCTGCTTCTAACTAGAAGAGATGAAGGCAGCATGACTTCTTAACCACACTGAATGTGACCTACTAGCTTTTGTTAATTTTCCAGTGGGAAGAGCTAAGCACATATCCACATTCAGAAACAAGGGTACTTGCTAAATTTACTTGCTGTTTCTTAAAGATAACTTTATCTCTGTGGAAGTGGAACATAAATTTCGATTGCTGTATCTGTTGTCTTGTATGTAAATTTATCTGTTTGGGAGAGGGTAAGGGGGAGCAAAGAAATGGTGGGAGAAAAGATGGAAAAAAAGTAGTGATACTCAGAAGAGTCTATGTTGAAAACGAACTTGTTGAGAAGGGAGGGAGGATCTGGAAGGAAAAAAACTGAGAGAAAATGAGGGGAGAGGTGACGCTGTTAAAAAAGAAATATACTCATTACTGCAATCCCTCTGTATATCACCTTTACAATAACAATTGAAAAAGAACCACACTCATCGTCGATCTCATGATCTAAGGTTTAGAATAAGGTCAGAGATACTACCATTCACACTGACTTGGCTTCCAGTAAATACTTCCTTTACTCCTCAGGTTTAAAGTTTTGTCTGAATTATTACTCATAAAATGCCATTATAGTATTAGATGATAGTTAACTATTAGAAAATCTAGAGGCACAGTTAAAGCCAAGGGGATTGCAAGTTCCAGGAAAAATTTCTGTTATGCATTTTTCTATCTGCTTCCAGTATTAGAGTATGACTTTTTATATTCAGGTAGTGTGTTTATCAAATACTGTCACTAATTTCAGAACAATGACCTGGTGGTTACTGGGCCTATTTTTGAATCACAGTTCACATATTTTCTGTGCAACATTTCACCCTGCAGGTTTCCATGGATGTTGAATAGGGATAGTCATTAAGTCTTTGTCATCTATTTAAAGAATTGGATGCAAAAAGTAATTATAGCACCTAGTAGTATTCATGACATGTATTGAGTGCAATAAATTCTTGTGGAGAATAAGCAGTTCCATGTTAGAAAAGTAGAAGGAAAGATGGTGAAGAAAAAAAGAGATAGAGATGAAGGAAACAAGATAAAGAAGTAGTAGCAATAAGGTGTAATGCTGGTTTTGATGGGGATGAAATGATGGTTAAGTACATGGGTTTTTGCTACAATGCTGTATAACTTATAGTAAGTTCGTGCTCAGTGATATGCAAAATCTAGACTCAGATGATAATATTTTACTATGAACTATTACTAAGAGATTGGTTGTGAGAAGGAGTAGAGAGAATATGTGAAAACATTTGGACACATGAAATACAAAAAAATCCTAAAATATTAATACAACAAAAGTGTGTATAACCTGATAGGTAAAGGTTAATATGAAGCTTATTAGCTTCTTCTGTAGTATTTATATGGACCAAATTTGGGCCAAGAAATAATGCTAGTCATACTATAACTATCCAGTGGAAGGATTTCCTATAGACAAAGTACTGTATTTCAAGTTGAGTTGTGTATGATTTGGTCTCCACTGTATAAAATATACATTCTTATCCATGTGAGTGAACATTTCTAAAACTATGTGACTTGTTCTGAAGATAATATAGCCTTGATGAGTATATGAAACTACATCAATTGTCCTGGAAATCAATGAAACAATAAAACCAAACATATCAAGCTTATCTGTTTCAGGTTCTTCCACATATTTACCATGAAAAGATATAACCTATTCATGAATTGATAAGTTAAGTTTAAATATTTAATATTAGAAAAAATCAATTTAGCAGGCTGTCTTACCCCCTTCTATCCTTTAGACTAAAGGATTCATGGTATTTAATATCATTATTATTACTTTCCCTACAAAGCAAAATTTTTTTTCTGTACTCAAAATATTTAAATTCTTGTGTTTATACTGATCTTCTTTAAATCTTGGAAATTCCTAATATTAGCATTTAGATAGTACACCCAGAGTCTCAGAATTTTACCCATGGATTTTTGGTTAGTCATTGACTCTTCAGAGATAAAGATGGAGGAAAAGGTATATCTGAATGAAAAGTAGATATTCAGAAAATTGTCAGTCAGAAAGGGAAGCTTACATATAGTAATAAATTCTGTAGAAAGATATTTCTAAGATATTTTTTATGATTTTTGAAAGAATGGCAAATTGATACATAGTTATTTGCTGTAAAAAATGATTAGGACCCCAGTATTGGTGGCTTTTGCCTGTAATGTTAACCATTTGGAAGGCTAAAAATAGGAGGATCTTGATTCAATGTTGGCCCAGGCATAAAACATTGTGAGATAACCATGTAAACCTGTAGGTAGACACAGTGGCTTATGCCTGTCATTGTAAGCTATGCAGGAAGGTTAGAATGGAAGCAGATCCAAGGCAGCCCCAGTAGAAAAGTCCATGAGAATCAAATCTCAGAGGAAAGAAGCTGGGTATAGCAGCACAGGATTGCCAGTACAGCTAAGATAGGAAGTCTAAAATAGGCGGTTCATAGCCCAGATGCATGCTAATTCAATAAAACCCTATCTCAAAATAATCAGGGCAAAAAGAAGAGGTCAGGTGCTAAAGATGTGATTCAGCAATCAATCATTTGCCTAGCAAGCATGAAGCACTGAGTTCAAAGCCCAGTACTGCCAAACATGTTATAACAATATATTTTTATGAGCATATACTTGTCAGAGAGTCAAGAACAATAATTCATTTCAAAAATAGAATCAACAAAATTGCTAGGGATAGCATGGCAGTCTGGGCTATTATTATTCCACCTCTCTGGACTTAAATTTTTTCATGGTAAGCTGGCAGATAAAAAAGATCTACAAGGTAAATTTCAACTTTTGATATATAACAAATAATTTTTACATAGGTATTTCCTGTACATTGAATAACTTATCTATATAAAAGAAGTCAGTTGATGTATGTCTCAAGTGAAATTTAACTGTTAAATCTGCATATTATTTGTTCCATCTAGCAATGCCATAGTAGAATAATTCTATAAAAGGGTTAATGCAGGTAACTTTGAAGGGCAAATTTAGCAGAAAAGGTCTATATTTCCATTTCAGAACAATCCTGGAATGAGGTATGTATGTATGTGTGGAAATTTAAGTATACATATTTAAGACAGTGGTTCTCAAACTTCATTCATTCCCTTAGAAATCTCTTGTATAAATTTCTGTGATGTTGGGTCCTTGTCATGCCCTATGAAATCCTCATTTAACAGTTCTAGAGTAAGGCCAGGGAATCTGCACCCTGTAAAAGAAACATGGCTAGTATGGATACAGGTATTGAAGAATTATACTTTGAGCAGCATTGTCATTTTCTCCTACAAATTCAGGAATCGTGACTACCTTCATTGTATAACTGCCTCAATCATTCACCTACTTAGGACTACCACACTAAAAACTGAACATTGCTTTTCAAACAACACAAAAGATTCTCTTTGAATTGCTCTGCTATCATTTTTCTGATTAATACATATTTAATGTTAACTTGGTCCCAAAATGTCACCCCATTTAGGTGGGAGAAATTCAAATTAATTTTACTCATGTAAAAGCATTCTCTAGATTTTCCTATAATGAAGAGAAATCATTCATAGAATACAAGGGATGGAAATAACAGAGCAAACATCAGTTTGGCAGAGAAAATTGAAGATCAGTGTTCTGATAAGAGAAAGCTAATTTCTTAGTCCGAAGCTATTGGTTGGCTAAACACTGTTGGTTGGTTAAACTTCTAGAAGTCTAAATATCAATTTGCAAAATGAGTGTAGGAAACTCTTCTCCAATGAGGAATCATATTCTGCAATAATACTTCTTTTACCCAATTAATATTTAAATACTTCCTTTTGTAATGGAAATTTAACACAAAAGAAGAGTGTACCTAAAAGTTAACATTTAACTAATATCCATCTCAGAAGTTGTTCCCACAAGTAGAGATATTTTAGCAATTTCTTAAAACCAAAAATCAAATTGACTCTTTTTGAGAGTAGGAAATAACTTGTTATTGCTCTGATTATAAATGGTTTAAACCTCTGTGTATACAAATATTGTCTGTGGAAATCCCTCTATATTCAGACATAGCTATGAAGGAAAAAGTTCTGAGTTTGTAAGACTAAGCCAACAGAAAATTTGTAAAAGGAAATTATTTCACTGTAAGAAATATTTTTGATTCTATTTTAGTTAGCTCTTAGAAATTTGTATTTCAATTTTGCCAGAGGAAATAAGATTAATTCATTAAAAATTGTGGTAGCATTTCTTGTGTAACTTTTGTTTCTGTTGACTAACAACTATTTTTGTTTTTGATAGTGCAGAATTTGAACTCAGAGCTTTATGTTTGCTAGTCAAGTGTTTTACTATTTGAGACACATCTCCAGCCCATGTAAGTTTTGTTTAAAAAATGGAAATGAAGGAAATTAACTTAACTTAGTAGCTAAGAGTCAGATTTTAGAGCCAGAATTCTTGGGTTCAAAAGACAAATTTGCAACTCACTAACTAAAATGTTCTCCTAGTTTCAATTTCTACTTGTCTAAAATAGGGTGGAACGTTCCTCATTGATTGTTCACAGATTTGAGTGAGGTTATGGGGGCAATGTTCTTAGAACAGTAACGTATATGATTATAGAGATGTGGGAAGCTGTACGAGATAGTTGTTATCTTGTACTTACATTCTGCAAATTCTCTGGGCTGCTGAAAACCCTCATCTACCATTTTGCTTACTAAAATAGTATGTTGAATTCTCAGGATAGAAACCACATAAAATAAAAGGACCATTCATTTAGGTTTCTTCCACACACTGTATAAAATTTTTCTAGGTATTATCGGTGCATTGGGTCTCTTTTAAAGATAACTCCTAACCACATGGTTTTACAATCCTTAAATAGGAAGGTAAAAATACTCGTTTCTGAGTCACACTTTTAACTGGGTAGGTTCAATTTTTTTTATGGTGAAAATACCATACAGAAGGGTTACAATTACATGGGCAAGGTAACGAGTGCATTTCTTATCAAGTACTGTTGCTTCCTCCTTTGTTTCCCCTTCCCATTCCTTCCCACCTTCCCCCCATCCCCTCCCACTAATCCTACCCCCCACCCTGCCCGGCACCAAAGTTGTAAAGTTCATTTTGGACTTAACATCTTGTACATCTCATTGTTGCAATGGGTCCACCTGTATCCCTATTTAAACAATTTGTTTTTTCCCATCCCCTACACAAAGTATACCAACATCAAATACAGTGAAAACAGGGGTTATACTGTGGGGAAGGGACATACAAAGCAACAAAGAAATATCTTATAAATACGTTAGAAACAATAGCAAGAAAGTAAAAACATTTGAGTCCTTATCTTGGGGTTCATTTCGCTTAACATCAACTTATCTGACCATTTCTGCTTGTCTCAGACATATACTAGTTATTGTAAATAAGGGAAACTATGAGACTTATGTTTCTTTGGGCCTGGCTTATTTCACTTAATATAATTTATTTCAAGTCTTTCCATTTCCTAACAAATGGGGCAATGCCATTTTTTCTGATGGAGGCATAGAATTCCATTGTGTATATATACCACATTTTCTTGATCCATAATAGGCACATGAAGAAATGCTCAACCTCCCTAGACATAAAAGAAATGCAAATCAAAACAACATTGAGATACACCTGGTTGTTTGCCTTTATAAGCCATGCAAATCCTTAGCTCGGGGCTCTCCTCCTTAGCTCGGGGCTCTCTTCCTTAGCTCCACTGCATCAGAGTGTAGGATGAGTCCTGAACTGCAGCCCGTCTAAATAAAACCTTGCTTTTGCATTTCGGAACGTCTGACTCTCGGTGGTCTTCTTGGTGGGGGTCCTGCGACTTGGGCACTACATATTACCACCTCACCCCAGTTAGAATGGCTATAATCAAGAACTCTAATAACAACAGATGCTAGAGGAGATGTGGACAGAAGGGAACCCTACTGCATTGTTGGTGGGAGGGTAAACTTGTTCAACCACTTTGGAAAGCAGTCTGGAGGTTCCTCAAAGGACTCCACATAGAGCTCCCCTATGACCCAGCAATCCCACTTTTGGGCATTTACCTAAATGATCACAAACAAGACCATACTAAAGCTACCAGCACAACTATGTTTGTTGCAGAATTATTTACCATAGCTAAGATATGGAACCAACCCAGATGCCCCTCAGTAGATGAATGGATCAAGAAAATGAGATTCCATTTTTTAATTAATTATTTTTTACCATTTTTAACAAAGCAGTTGATGAATACAATGTGTTTTGATCAATTTCACCCCTTTCAACATTCTTACTGATCCCTCCCAACATACTCCTTTCCTCATTTTTCTTAAAATTTTAGCATGCATATTGAATTTTTAACTGTATTCCTCCCCTGCCACACAAACTGAAATTAAATAGAGATTTATCAGAAGAAGTAAAAACGGCCAACGTACACACAAAGAAATTCTCAGCATCTTTGGCCATAAAGAAAATGAAAATGAAAATAACATTGAGATTCCACCTCATTTCAGTTAAAATGGCTATCATTAAGAATAAAAGCAATAATAGTCAGGTGCTGATGGCTCATGTCTGTAATTCTAGCTGCTACTCAGGAGGCTGATATCTGAAGATTGTGGTTTGAAGCCAGCTTAGGCAGGAAATTTTATGAGACTCATATCTCCAGTAAACTACTCCAAAAAAAAAACAAAAACAAAAACAGAAGTCGTGCCGTGGCTCAAGTGGTAGAGTGCTTACCTTGAGCACAAGGACCTCAGAAACAGTGCCCAAGCCCAGAGTTCAAGCTCCAGGGCCAGCAAAATTAATTAATTAGTTAATTAATTAATATTATCTTTTCATTTACCTGATTCCATGACCCATTGTTAACTGAGGTCATAGGAAACCTGACTTGTTTCAGTTCAGAAAAAAAAATCATTTAAATGAGTAGAAAAGAATGGTTACACATATGTCTTCTTTGTGTCCTTCCATCATCATTCAAGTTTGTGCTTATGTTTCTGCTTATGTTTCCTTTAAAATTTTAGTGAACTCATTACCACTCTTGGTTTGCTCAATGTTTTAAACAATTTTAGTATTTCCTATTGAATATTGTTAGAAAAAAACTGCTCAAAGTTAAGAGTTCCGATTTCCAACTAAGATCTCATATACACATGCAGAACTTGATTCATCACTGTGGGCAATTAATACAGTAGAGAACAGTACAATGGATATGCTACATTTAAGCTCCAGAACAAATCTTCTTCTATTAGAGCAAAATCCATTATGAATCATTGGGAAGGACTTTGTTATAGAGTGCAATGCCATGGTAAACAACACTTTCCTTTGTTTCAAATTTGTGCTTGATTATCAACTCAAGAAGCACTGCTAGGTTAATACTTTATCAAGAAGTGAGATGATGGTAGGATAGGCCAATAGAAAATAATAGAGGGCTCACAAACACAAACTTAGGAACATTGGTGATATTCAATAAAAAAAAAAAGTGTCTTGAATCTACGGAGTAATTTGGTAAGAGTTTCATATGAATGGTCAGGGGAGTGTCTAAGATCTTGTATTAAAGAAAGAAGCACCTAAAATTTTTCACATTGAGTCAAGAGCTTTATACCTTTTAATACTGATTATT
The DNA here is from genome assembly GCF_019054845.1 of Dipodomys spectabilis. Taxonomy (NCBI): domain Eukaryota; kingdom Metazoa; phylum Chordata; class Mammalia; order Rodentia; family Heteromyidae; genus Dipodomys; species Dipodomys spectabilis. Next base: position 2,752,580 of record NW_024871002.1, on the reverse strand, counting down.
AAAAAGTCTTGTGGGAGATGACCTTCCACTGATAGAGGAAGCTTTTGGTACAGCCCGAACTTGACCTGCCAGAATATCCTATAGTAGGCTTCTGTAAAAGGTTTGGCATAAAAGAAGAAAATTTCACTGAGTATTTACAGGGAAAAATTGACTATACTTACTTATACATCTAACATTTGTATGTGGTTTATCTATACTGCCAATTTTTTCTTTTAAGAAGTTCTTACATTTTTCATAATCTAAATAGCTTAAAACATCTTCCATAACTTTGATGAAGCATTGCATTCCTTTTTATAGAAAGTGAAAATTGCTGTTCTCAAATGGAAACAAATTTTATATCAAAGAGCTTGAATTCAATGCATAGGGGAAAAAAGCCAAATATGTAAAGCATTCTAGCAGCTGGTGCTGATATTGGCAAAGGCTGTCTCTAAACATGCAAACTGAAGAGATATGAGGTGGTTTTTAAATAATTCTAGAAGTTTTAAACCTTCATTGCAATTATCTGAGCAGTTCAACTAAGGTGTATTTTAGCTTGAATGACATGAAGAGATTACACAAACCTCCCATTAACTTTTTGAAAAAGGATTTTATTAACATATACTTGTTGCATAAGGGGGATTACATTGTGATAATTCTACACAATATACCTGCATAACTGGATTGAATTCAGCCCTTCCATCTCTCCTTTTTCTCCCTTCTAAAACAAATTCAATAAATCTCATTCTATTTCATACACATAATAAAAGCACTTCAGCTGCATACACCCTTATTCACCCTCACCATTGGTCCTCCCTGTTCTGCTGATACCTTTCCCCCAACAGAGCCTGTTTTACTTTCCTGTCATTCAGTTATTCATATTTTAGTGTATATTAATTGTACAAAGAGATTTCACCATGATATTCACAAGTGTATATAATTTAGTCATATTAACCTCCTTTATTGGTTTCTCTTTTCCTGTCTCTCTTAGCTTACAGTGAGTTCCCTTAATACATTTTCATGCATAGATACAATAGATTTCAATATTTTTCATTTTCAATCATTCTCTTTCCCTCTCATCCCTGTCCTTTTTCTCCCACCCCCAAAGTACTACAGATATAATCATGTATGTATATACATCTAAATATGTATGTATCTACATGTATATAATCCATATCTATATATCTCTAGGTCTATCTCTTTATTTCTACATGTGTCCTTCAGCTCTAGAATCCATTTAACAGTTATCAATGATCTTGGTTGATCTCATAGTTTGCAGGTAAACCTTGTATATTATCTTATAGAATTGGATGTTTTGGGAAAAAATGGGCAATATACTGATTTTTCTTCATCCAGATGCTTAGTAACAGAGATAAAACTAAGGCCAGTGAGAAGAAGATTGGAATTTTTCCAAAAGGTAGAGATATTTGTTCTCAAAATATTTCATGATAGGAAAGATGTCTCAATCTAATATATAGTGTTAGGGTTGTAATAGGCTTACAGCTTCTTAGATACCAGGAGTCTATGCAAATTCTTACAGGTACAGATTAGATTCTCCTACTATATACTCTGTGGTCACAGGCTGGTATTTCTTTTTTTAACTATCTATTTATCTATATTTTATTGTAAAGATACTACACAGAGGGGTTACAGTTACATGAGTGGGGTAATGAGTACATTTCCTATCCAGCATTGGTACCTCCTCCTTTGATTTCCCCCCACCATCATTTCCCTCCCCACCTCCCCAACCCCTCCCTTTACCCCCCCAACATTGTAAAGTTTGTTTTCAACATAGTTATCTTGTATATTTCATCATCACAATGGGTCAACCTGCATTCTCATTTAAGCATTCTGCTATAGCCCTTCCCCTCCCCAAATTACAAAAATGTGTATATAAGACAGCCACACTCTATCTCAAGAGATCCACTCTGTTTTCACTGCTATTTCTTTTATTGTGGTACTAGGGTTTGAAGTAAATGCCTGTGCTTATTAGGCAGTACTCCACTATTTGGGCCATGCCATTAGCCCTACAAATAGCTACCAGACATCTGTATCCAAGTTGGCCTGGATAAGGAAGGTCTAGAAGGGTCAATCCTTCTCCGTATACAGGTTGGCTAGCCAGCCCTTTTTAGCAAATTGATGACAGTCTCAAGCGTTGCAGTCTACCAAGTTGACCATACCCATTGTGCAGACTGAACCATTCACCCATCACTAATGAACCATTAGCCCATCACTTATTTGACTTGAAATTCTTATTTGTGGTTTCCAAGCAAGTGAGTGCCACAGCATGACTGAGACTTTAAGCATGGACAATATCCCCATGTCTGAGTTGGAATGGAATGCAGAATATAGCTCATCACTTTTCATGGAAAAATAATGAGATCTTATTGATAAAATGAAATAGATCTCTTTGGTCAGTTATCTAACAGATTATGTGAAAAAAAACATGTTTGATAACAGATAAGAAACAAATGAAGATAATGATACTAATAGCACAAGATCTCTATATTAATTAGTCAAATGAATGATGTTAGAAAGTGAAATAAAATAGAAACTTGTATGACATACTATATTAGATGTACAACAGAAATTCATCAGTCTTTGATGTGAGACAATTTGGGAACATAATTCCCCCATTAATCCAGCTCTTCAAATTTCTAAACCATGTTTTTATGATGTCAGAATATCTTGATGTATGACAAGATGTATTTGACAGTCTTTTGCTCTCTTAATAATATCATGCAGATTAAACAGCCACAAGTAATGGTGAGGTTAGCTTCCATTATTTGAAAATATTATCCATATTATTTCTTTCTGGTTCTATAGGTTAGTAAAAAAAAATCTGCATGGCTTTTTCAATAAAGTCATTAATATGATATAGATTGAATATAAATATTATATATCTTAAAAACACTTAAACCATGAGTTAGGTCTTTAGTTTAGATATTGCAAAGAAACCTTAAGATAGGTAGTTACTATGCCAAGTACACAAATTTGTTTATTTCCTTTGGTATGCTTTCCTCGAAGTCTACCTAAGAGTCTCGAAAGTGAAGTTTCTTTTTTTTTTTTTTTTTCTTTTGTCAGTCGTGGGGTCTGAACTCTAGGCCTGGCCACTGTCCCTCAGCTCTTCAGCCCAAGGCTAGCGCTCTACCACTTGAGCCACAGCACCACTTCTGGCTTTTTCTGCTTGTGTGGTGCTGAGGAATTGAATCCTGGGACTCGTGTATGCAAGGCAAGCACTCTACCACTAAGCCAACTTCCCAGCCCCAAAAGTGAAGATTCTTTAATCTCATATGACCATGAGAACCCAGGTTCTCTTTATGAACATTTTTAAACATACATTTTATAAAGTTCTGTCTACAGAACACTGCCAAAAAAAGAAGTGATGTTGAGGCCAATCTATGATACTTTCACATCCATGTATTCAGTTATACTTGCTCAAATAAACAAACAACTTTTATCAAAGATAAATGTCAGAGAGTTCAGTCTAAACATCTTCCCACTGCTTCATGAAAATTCTAAAGAGTAAGTTGATAATGAGATACAGGATGATTGATTTACTCATCCACAAATGATCCACCCTCAGAAATAATAATTTATCATCACAACCCATGCAAGTGTTACAGAATGAAGTCATTTTTAAAAAAGAGGAATAAAGAGAGGATATACCCATCATGGATCTGTGATAAAGAAATATATTTATGTTTTGACTTTAAAACATCAGTTCATTTAAATTGAAAGTTGTTGACTCTCGTAAATATATTTGAGAAATTCATTGAAATTTAGAGACAAGACTGTCCACTTGGGAAAAGCCAATATTGCTCACTTCAAAATCATAGAGAAAAATTTTGCCTCCATTGGGGAATGGGAAATAAATTTGAAATTGATGTGGTATGTCATTAAGCAGAAATACCTGACACACTCCTTTGAATGAATGGATTGTAAATCCATGCAATATGGCAAGAAGTCATATATGAAATAGACCTATTGATTGTGCTAATCTATATAGTGATTACTATAGGCAGTCTAAATAAATAGTTGCTACCTCAACTGTGTGTTTAAGATGTGGTATACTGAGCTCCAGTCAAAAGGCTCATTCATCTGGGCCTGAGCTTTCTGGTCAGCTTCTTATTGAAATGGCAATATTACTGTAGACACACACACCCTATGTTATATTTGTTCTATGTTATATTCATTCATTAATTCCAGTCAAATTGCATTTCTATGCTGCACAATGTACTTTTACAAGGATGTAAAATGATTATAAAGCTATCCTTGTTTTACAGAACTTTCATCACCTTAGGAGAGAAGATATGATAGATACATACATAAATACGAATCAAATAGAATAAGGAGGGATTTGCTAGCCACTAAGAGGATAAATGTAAACCAGAACAGGCGTCTGAGAAAAAGAACAACATTAGAAGACAGTTTCAAAGAGGAATATGAAGAAATAGTTAAGGAAGAGAAACAAACACATCTTAATTTTGTTCATCACAGTTGTGTTCTTTTATTTTACTTTTCCTGAGCTAGCCTGTATGATCTGAGAAGGTGAAAAAGCAGGTAAGCTTTAAACATAATCAGCTACTACTAACCAAGGTTGTGAGAGTACAATCAATTCAGCTGAGAAAAGCATCAACCTTAAGAAATTTGAATACAAACCTAGAATAATCTTAGTATTCTTACTCTAATCTATGTTTATTCCTTAATAGCCTAAAGAAAAGTAAATCAACATGAAAAAAGGATATAACCTACAAAAAGTTGATCTTTTAGTTTTACAAAGGAGTTGGCATTCAACAAAGCAATTTTTGAATCTTAATGGGATCTCATCTCTCCCAACCCCACCCATGCCCTCAAGTTAGTTACCTGATTCCATTTTCACATATGTACATTGAACATTATGACTGTAGTTTACTTTAATATGTAGTCACTCTTATGCCTTGTAAATATAAGAACATTGATTAGCTGGCAATGCCCTGCTGTTTGGAAGAAGATGGACCTATGAATGTAACAATCTAGATTCACCAAACCTATCCTATCCCAATTAATATTTAATACAATCTATGTTCATGACCCTAGTCCCTCATTCCATTCTATAAGAACCAACTTCAGTTCTGGCAGCAAGTGAGTGGAACTTCTTTATTCACACAATGCCATCATTTGGCATTATTAAACTCTCAAATGCCTTATTTGGTAGATGTGAAATGATAACTCCTTTTAGGGTAGATGCACCATGCATGGGTTGTCTATGCACTCACTAGTTGAAGGTGAATGTTGTTTCCCAGTTTGGACTGTCATAACTAGAACCAGTATAAACACTTGAAAATAAACAACACTAGAGATCATATATTTGTGCTTAGGGGACAAAATTTACAAGAGATTTCACAGACTTAAGGGATAAACATATGCATAAACATACAGGATCATATACAGTTATGTATACATATAGAACATGTTTATAATTGTAGGACTGTAGGGAGGAAAAGAAAATATTATGAGGTGGATGATACAAAATATAACATATCAGTTAATTAAGATAGCAAAATGAAACTCGCTGTTGAATAATAGAAGATGGAGAGATGGGACAGGAGAAATGTTGAAGAGATCAACTTTACTAAAGTATTGTATATGCATGTATAAGATACTGTGGTGAAATGTCTTTGAACAATTAGTATACACTAAAAATGAATTACAGGAATTTTAAATTGGATCTGTCTGGAGGATATACTAATGAGAATGAAGAGGGAGAATAGAGATAATAGAGGAGGATGAACATGGTCAAAATATACACATATATGAGATTCATCTGGGAAGGAGGGGAAGGAATTAGGGAGGAGTGTATTAGATGGGGGGTTAAATATTATCAAAGTACATTTTATGGATATGGACAAGTTAAAATGAAACCTCTTTGTACAACTGATGGATACTAATAAAAATTATACAGAAAAGATAGCTGCATTTAAACTGAGTCCTGATGAGTAGACCATGATATGAGTTGTATGGTGAAAAATAGAGTAGTATTTTATGAATATCTCAGTTTCTCTCAAAAATGTTGTGTATTTAATGTGAATTTTTCAGCTTGCCCCTAGCTTTAATGAAAAAGAATCTATGAAGGTAAAGTCCAGGAATCTGCATTTTAAGACATTTTACAGACAATTCAGATTTATTTCAGGACACACACACACACACACACACACACACACACACACACACACACACACACACACACACAAACTATAAAATCAGCCTTACAAAATTAGTCATAAAGTTTATCATGCTTTCAAATACATGAATCATGATTTCGGTTGCGGTGGGAACATATCAATTGCTACTATCATTTCTAAGAAACAAAAATTGCCTACTGAGTATTTTTCCTGATTTTAAAAAAATTCATGAGCAAGACAAAGCTGATAGTGAGAAATGGAGATCTTTGGAAAACAATCACAAAAGGAAATAAAAATAATCATTGACAGTAGTGTAATGAAAATAATCATTGATAGTAGTGTGATGAGGTGGTAAAAATATTTAGTTAACTTTTGCATGTAGAATTTTATGTTACTTCATACTTAGGCAATCATCTGAGTATGAATATCCACATTGTATTTACCTAATGCATTTTGGAAGGACTTCTAGGAAAAATGGTATTAGATGGAAATTAACTGTATTTACATAGAATTTGAGATAAATGAAAATTAATTGCCCTTTCAGATAACTCATAGTGGACTCATAAAAATGATTTTTTAAAATTTTGTTAGGCCTTTGACTATTCAAACTCCTCTAGCACACCATCTGTTCAATCTTTTGGTGCATCTGTGGGTTCTATCACAGTGATAGAGAGCTCAGAGAGCCACGCAGCATTATAATATTTTAAAAACATTGAAACATTGAAATATTTGAAAATGAACTGCTACTGAAAAGTCTCATGGTACTTGTTCTTTGAAATGTGCACATTTTACCAAATGAAATAAACAACTAAAAATAACACATTATATCATTAAAATGTACTTTATTGTGACATGCTCAATATTTCAGAAATGGAAATTACTTATCTATTTATTTACTGACCCTTGGTAATAAAGCAAAGATAATGTCAACATTGTATCAGAGATGATTGTCTTTTTTTTCTTAGGGAGAGCAAAAATAGCCATGTGAAAATAACGTTCTGGGAATTAGAAAATGACTTGAGGTCCCATTTTAACAAAACGAAAATGGGTGGTGTTAAAAACTTCACTGCTGCTGCTACTAATTGTTGACCTAATTTGTTTTTAATGGAATGAGTCAGATGTCAGACTTTTTTTATCAATATGATCATTAACAGAACCTGTATGTTTTAGAGAAGATGTTTTTACAGGAACATCAGTAGATTCTGAAGGGAAAATGTTTGATAGATACTATTAAATGTACAAGGTTTACATATATAGTTTATTGACATGTTCTTTAATTTAGTTTCACTGGTGCTTGAAGGTCAAACCATCTACCCTTTGCTAAAACAGCAATGGCAAGATCATTCTTAATGAAAGACTGAGCACCTGATGGAAAATTTTTAAAAATTATGACCAGCCTAAGATAGGTCTGATCTGGCCATAAAAGAAATGCAAATCAAAACAACATTGTGATTCTACCTCACCCTAGTTAGAATTGCTATAATCAAGAAATCTAATAACAGATGCTGGAGGGGATGTGGACAGAAGGGAACCCTACTGCATTGTTGGTGGGAGTGGAAACTTGTTCAACTACGCTGGAAAGCAGTATGGAGGTTCCTCAAAAGACTACACATAGAACTCCCCTATAACCCAGCAATCCCAATTTTAGGCATTCACCCAGAGGATCAAACAAGGCCATACTAAAGCTACCAGCACAACCATATTCATTGCAGTATTACTACAGCTAAGATATGGAACCAACCCAGAGACCCCTCAGTATATCAATGGATCAAGAAAATGACACACACACACACACACACACACACACACACACAGGAATTTTATGCTTCCATCAGAAAGTGTGACACCACCCCATTTGTAAGGAAATGGAAAAACTTGAAAAATCATATTAAATGAAGTAAACCAGACCAAAGAATCATAGTTCCCATGGTCTCCCTTATTGTAATAATTATTATATGTCTAGGATAATCTTAGCAGATGAGCAAAATAGCTCAGTATCTATGTATATATGACCATATAAGATGATGTTAAGCAAAATGAACTCCAAGACATGGACACAGGTTTATCTTTGTTGTTGTTTTTAATGTACTATGTGATTTCTTGTTTCTTTTGTGTGTACTTCCCCCTATGGTTTATCCCTGTTGTCACTGTATTTGATTTTGGTACCCTGGGTAGTTTATATACATTTATTTGAATTAGGGAAGGGAAGGGAAACAACAAAATGGTGAGACAATAAAGGGGGAACCAATGCAACAGCTATACTCACAAGACAATATGTTGGACATGATCTGTACAACTTAGAGTGGGATGGAAGGGAGGTAAATTGGGAGAAAATGAGGGAGGTGGTAACAAGTTTGACAAGAAATGTACTTATTACCTTACTTATGTAACTGTAAACCCTCTGTACATCACGTTGACAATAAGAAATAATATATATATATTTTTAAATCAAAGGAAAGAGGGAGAACACATGGGTTGTTAGGGAAGTAGAAGGAGAAGCAGTTCCTATATGCAATTGTTTTCCTTGTTGCCTATAAAAAAAAGCAATGCCTCTCATGCTTACCTAATGAGGACATGATGGACTTTCAGCCTTCCTATTTTTCATATTCTTTCTATTTCTCCTTCCTTCCTTCCTTCTTTCCTTCCTTCCTTCCTTCCTTCCTTCCTTCCTTCCTTCCTTCCTTCCTTCCTTCCTTCCTTCCTTCCTTTCTTTCTTTCTTTCTTTCTTTCTTTCTTTCTTTCTTTCTTTCTTTCTTTTCTTTCTTTCTTTCTGCATACTCAGGACCTGGGTACTGTCCCTGAGCTTCTTTTGCTCAAGGCTAGCATTCTACCACATCCAGCCACAGCTCCACTTCCTGTTTTCTGGTGGATAATTGGAGGTAAGAGTTTCATGAACATTCCTGCATTGGCTGGCTTTGAACCAAGATTCTCAGATCTCAGCCTCCTGAATATCTAGGTTTACAGCCATGAGCCACCAGCATTTGACTAGGAAAGATATTTCCTTTTTTTATTTTTTATTGTGAAAGTACTGTACAGAGGGGTTACAATTACATGGGCAAGATAATGAGTACATTTCTTATCAAGCATTGTAGCCTCCTCCTTTGTTTCCCCTTCCCATCCCTTCCCATCCTCCCCCACCCCCTCACCCAATCCTCCCCGCCCCCCCCCAAAGTTGTAAAGTTCGTTTTCCACATAACAACTTGTACTTCTTATTGTTGCAACGGGTCCACCTGTATCCTTATTTAAACAACTTGTTTTTCCCCTTCCCCTCCACAAATTATATCATCAAATACAGTGAAAGCAGGGGTTATACTGTGGGGGAGGGATATACAAAGCAACAAAGAAATAATCTTATAAATGCGTTAGAAACAATCGCATGAAAGAAAAAAAACACATTTGAATACATATCTTAGGGTTCATTTCCCTAACATTACCTTATCTGACCTTTTCTGTTTGACTCAGACATATACTAGATATTGCAAATAAGGGAAACCATGGGACCTATGTTTCTTTGGGCTTGGCTTACTTCACTAAATATAATTTTTTCCAAGTCTTTCCATTTCCTAACAAATGGGCCAATGTCATTTTTTCTGATGGAGGCATAGAATTCCATTGTGGATATGTACCACATTTTCTTGATCCATTCATCTACTGAGGGGCATCTGGGTTGGTTCCATATCTTAGCTATAGTAAATAATGCTTCAATAAACATAGTTGTGCTGGTAGCTTTAGTATGGTCTTGTTTGTAAACATTTGGGTAAATGCCCAAAAGTGGGATTGCTGGGTCACAGGGGAGCTGTATGAGGAGTCTTTTGAGGAACCTCCATACTACTTTCCAAAGTGGTTGAACAAGTTTACACTCCCACCAACAATGCAGTAAGGTTCCCTTCTGTCCACATCCCCTCCAGCAACTGTTGTTATTAGAGTTCTTGATTTTTGCCATTCTAACTGGGGTGAGGTGGTATCTTATTGTTTTGATTTGCATTTCTTTTATGGCTAGGGAGGTTGAGCATTTCTTCATATGTCTATTGGCCACCCTTCTTTCTTCTTCAGAGAAGTTTCTCTTTAAGTCTTTAGCCCACTTATTTATTGGGCAGTTGTTTCTTTGAGGATTTGTTGTTGGGGGATTTAATTTTTTGAGTTCCAAGTATATTTTAGATATGAGACCCTTGTCCGTTGTATGGCTAGTGAAGATCTTCTCCCAATCGGTGGGCTTTCTATTGATCTTGCTAGCTATGTCCTTTGCCATGCAGGAGCTCTGCAACTTCATGCATTCCCATTTGTCCAACTTTTAGGAAAGATATTTTCAAGCCTGATACCTTTATTTCATTTCTGAGGTGTAGTAAAGGATGAAGTTAGATTGAAAATATCTAGAAACATCTAAGGGACCTAATGACTTTCTTAACAAACACATACATATTCTCCTATGTGGTCCATTTAGTAAATATCATTTTTCACCTTTTCTACTTTTTTTTAACTCAACATTTCCTCAATACTCTGATAATAATGATCTTGCTCTAACAATGGATTGAACTGCTACAATAGCATTTCTCTAACAGACTGAGAAGATTTAGCAGGACAGGAACACAGAGACAAGTCACTTAGCAACTTGTAGTAATTCAGACGAACAATGAAATCAGTTACACAACAGTTATTTTCCTCCAAAGGTTGCTATAGAGTCAAACACACTTCAAAATGGTGGCACTACTTCTCCAAACAAGCAAATGTATTCACTGAAAATACTTTCAAACATTACCTAGGATCATTGCAAATCAGGACCATTGTCTTGTGCACAGTAACTTCACAGAAATAACTGCAAAGTGGATCAAAGAGGGCACACGTAGTATCTCTGAGCTTTTTTTACACTGTCTTACATAGAATAATTTAAAGTAAGTTTTGTCTTTCAAATACCAACATCATCCTTTGGGGAAAACAAAAGAAGGGAAAAAAAGCATTGACATGTATTTCTCAAATTCATTATATCTCTCTTGAGTGTTGAAAGTCACTTAGAAAAAAACATTTGATTATCACCCCTGAAGGGCAGCCCTACCCTAACTACATGCCAGGCATCAAAAGAATAAGAAAATGCTCAGCTTCATCAAACAGCATATCCATTGATGGATTACACTGCCAGATGTCTTAAATCTAATAAAAAGCCATAAGAAGCACATTTCTCAAGTTCCCTTCAAACTCTCAAGCAACACATTCTAAGCCCATAAGCAATGTGACATTTGGAAGGGTCCCCAGGTTTATCTATGGCATTAGATAAAATTGCATCTCTGTTGTAATTTAGGATACTAAATAGTGCATACAAATAAACAAGTATGGAGAGGTGATAATTTTAATAGCTCATTAGTTAAGGTTTCAGCTGCACAACAATTTATGACATGTTTTAAAAATTGAATTTTTAAATTATTTTCATGACTGGATCTTTCCATTTTTTAGGACTCACTTTCCATGGGATGTCCTCAGAGACACTTTCCTTTTCTTAAGCACTCCTCAATTTTATTGTTCATGTATTTGGTTCCCTTTTCTCGCCCTTTTAATGGTTTTCATTGTTCATTCCAATAAGGATTATTTCATTTATCTAACATATCTCAGCTAACTTTAAATGAATTTTTACTAAGCTAGTTTCTAAATCACTTGAGAAGAAAAGGACTTTTAATTAAGTTGACACAGTGCTGCTATAATATGAATTTTAAAATACCTTCGGCAGCCGGGCACTGGTGGCTCATGCCTGTAATCCTAGCTATTCAGGAGGCTGAGATCTGAGGATCACAGTTCAAAGCCAGCCCAGGCAGGAAAGTCTGTGGGACTCTTATCTCCAATAAACCATTAGTAAACTGGAAGTGGCATTGTAGCTCAAGTGGTAGAGCATTCACTTTGAGCTGAAGAGCTAAGGGATAGGGCCCAAGCCAAGAGTTCAAGCCCCAAGACTGACAAAAAAATAAATAAATAAAAATAAAATAAAATACCTTCTGCTTAATGCAAATTCAATGTTTATAGTGACCATGTCTGTCTTTATCACTTTCTGATTTTCAGTGCTACCACAGTACTTGACTCTAAGTGCTTGCTGAATGAGTGGATCAGATCATATTCATCATACTGCTCTGTATCTTTCTATAGCACTACTTAATCATTGAACAGTATTCCCTTGTATTTACTTGTTATCATTGTTGATGGAGACTAATAATGTTTCCAATTTCTCTGATATCAATCAATATTCAAAAACTGGCCCTGGTAGCTCACACCTGTAATGCTACCTACTCAGGTGACTGAAATCCAAAGGATTGTGGTTTGAAGTCAAACTGACCAGAAAACATCTTGAGAGCTCATCTCCAAAGCTGGGCTGGAGGCACAGCTCAAGTGGTAGAGCACCAGCTGATCAAGGAAGAAGAGTGAACTCCCCCTCATTTCAACACCCCAATACAACAATTTGTAACAGTTTGTATAATAAAACTTTTTGTTTGAGGGTATCTTTAAGATAAATTGAGAAATGGAATTTTTGAATCAATAAGCATATACTCTTTAATTTTGATATATATTACTAAATATAAGATTTTGTTTCTGTTTTATGAACACACAAGAAGGAAGAGATGTAGGAAGAGTTATAGTATGAGCAACATATTTATTTTTAATAAGTTTTTTATTGTGAAAATACTGTACATACAGGTTACAGCTACATGAGCAAGGTAATGATTCTGATTCTTATCCAGCATTGTTGCCTCCTCTTTTGTTTTTCCCCTACCATCCCGTCCATCCCTCCCACCTCCTCAACTACACCCTCCCAACTCCCCTCCTTCCCCCTCTAAACTGTAAAGTTCATTTTTTGACATAGCATCTTGTATATTCTCACTGTTGCAATGGGTCAACCTGTATCTCTATTTAAACGTTTTGTTTTTTTTCCCTTCCCCTCCCCAAATTATACCAACACAAAATACAGTGAAATCAGAGATTATACCATGGAGGAGAGACATACAAAACAACAAAAAAAAATGACACAGTACTTTATAAATATGTTAGAAATAATAGCAGGAAAGAAAAAATGACTTGTGTCCCTATCTTGGAGTTCATTTCTTATCTGACCTTATTGTCCAGACATATACTAGTTATTGCAAATAAGGGAAACCATGGGACCTATGTTTCTTTGGCCTGGCTTACTTCACTTAATACACTTTTTTCCAAGTCTTTCCATTTCCTAACAAATGGGGCAATGCCATTTTTTTTCTGATGGAGGCATAGAATTCCTTTGTGTATATATACCACATTTTCTTGATCCATTCATCTACTGAGGGGCATCTGGGTTGGTTCTATATCTTAGCTATGGTAAATAATGCTGCAATAAACATAGATGTGCTGGTAGCTTTAGTATGGTCTTGTTTGTGATCATTTGGGTAAATGCCCAAAAGTGGGATTGAGCAATCTATTTAAAAGTATATCCTTCTACTTTAACATTGTTTCTACCTATATATTTGTACCAACTGGTAATTATTGCTCTAGATTTTTTTGGAAGTGTTTAATATGTTCTACATTTCACCATCTTCTTTGTTTTGAGATACTAGATTACTCCTATGTCTTCTAGTCTAGCCTACATACCACCATTGTAATCATGCTATTATTTTCAGACAACTTGAATGGTCTGGAATTTTGTCCAAGTTAAAATTTCTTTTCAGTGTTTTCCAAGGGTTCTAAAATATATTTGCATTTTAAACTTGATTTTAGTTTTTTCAGAGAACTTTTATTGTCATATTTGTTTTATTAGGGAGGTTTCATTGTGATATTTCCAAATATGCATACAATATCAGTTGATCAAACCTACCTCCTCTGTCATTCTCCCTATTACTTGTTTCCTTCTTTAAAAATTTTAGTTTCTTTGTTGTCTTCATACATAAACATAAACTACTTCAACTACATTCACCTCGAAGTAAAAGTTTCTGTGCAGTAAAAGAAATAATTTTAATTGACAAATAATTTTTATTTTATTTTATTGTATTGTATAGATGCTGTACAGAGGGGTTATAGTTTTATTAGTAAGGTAATGATACATTACTTGAAGATCATTGTTACCCCTTCCCTTGTTGTTGTACCACTATCCCTTGCCTCCCTTACCTCCCACATTCCCTCCCCCATTCTGCCCACCCAAAGTTGTAAAGTTCGTTTCCAATATACTGTCTTGTGGGTATTGTATATATTTTTGGAGTACATTGTGCTATTTCTATATATAGATATGTTATGGAATGATCATCTCAAACTAGTCACAGTACCAATCACCTGAAATATTAATCATACTGCTTGACAGATAACGTGAAGGTAAATATATATTGAAGATGCTTATGCAGAGTAAGTTCTTAGCATGAAGTGCCAAACTTAGTTTCTCAAACCTTTTCAGGTATAGTTGTCCTCTAAATGTTATAAACATAATTGGAAATAACAAAGAAGATATCAATTAGTAGCTTAGAGCCAGGGAAAAAGCTATTCCTTAGAAGAAAACTAAGAACAGCCAATAATAAATATAAAAAAGTATTTTATTACTGTTAATTATTTTAGAGCTATTAATTTGAGAAGGCTCATATGAGCTGCCTTTTGAGTAGTGAATATATCTCAAATGTTATGGTGAATTTCTTATACAAATATATAAATTATATGTAATTAGATTTAAATTATATTTAATTAGATTTAACTGTGAAGTTTAAGTTGGTATGTCATTTGACACAAGTAAAAAATTAACTATCCAATTTCTGTAAATGTTGAATTTAGGAATGCTAGGCAAAGGGAAGAAGAGAGAGTTGGTTTAAAACTTTGTTGAAAGAGCATGTGTACTATCCCATAGAAACAGCTTTAATTTGTGGTTAATGGGAATTACCAGGGGAAGGTAGAGATAAAGTTGCCACTGCTACTAAACTTGTAGATTGTGTGCTGTATTTGAATATAGATTCTCTGGATTCAGATTCTGAGTTATGAGATTTATATTCACACTCAAATCTAAATTTTAAATAGAAACTCCATTGCTCTTCTTTGGGGAATCAGCTTTGGGATTTGGCTTTACATTTAAAAAAAAAACAATATTTCAGACCAAAGAGACACTGGTCTGGAGCTTTCATATTTTAACAAAGCAATGGTATGCTTTGCAAAGCAATTGATAAGGGCCATCAAATTTATGTTTGCAGAGGTTACAGATCATTGTATTAAATGGTTTTTCTGACTGCCCACAGTGAGTGAATGATCTTTGAGGAGGTCTTTCTTGATTCATCTATCAGTGTGACTTCTTATTTCCTGTCCTCTCATAACATTCAGGTGACAAATGACCATTACAATACAGATGATTTCTATGTCTATCCAAAAAGCTCTACAAGACAATAGTAAGATGATTGTGAAATTTCTGCCTTGATAACTGAGCAATTGTCTATTGTGTCACCTCTTAAGGCAATGTTCAAATTAGATAAACTATGAGAATTTGGAAAGATTTCTAAGAAGGAAAGGTGCTTGAAGTGTCTAATTGTAGAGACTGTCTCACATGTCTCTCAAATTACTGGTCCTAGTGCTCTGTGAGAAGTGGAAATGCCTTAGCGAAGAAATTATTGTGCAAAGTCTGCCCAGTAGTTGATTGCTGAACAAGTGACAACACAGAATCCCCATAGGTTTTGGAACTGTGCTGATTTCAGCCTTTCTGTGTGCTAAAGTACTCAAGCTATAAAAGGCACATGATGACTCAGATCTTATAGTAATTTTGATTTTATATACCCTGCTTATTCAAAAGAAAAAGCAAAGGCTGCAAAAACAGGCATCTTGCTTATTTGCCATTGATGGACATCATATCAATACCTATTTAAAAATCCTAAAGCAAGGAGGAGGTGCAGAGGGTTCTGAAATATCTTGATTCCAATTAATGTTTGAACAAATATTTCCCTATCTTTCTGAAATATCTCTGACCCTTAGCTAGTCACAATTAGAGAAAGTCACTGTCTTCCTTCAGTGGATGCTCCCATGTGGTAAAAGGTAGATGACTACAAATTTGCTATAGTGGGGTACTTTCACACATAAGTTTGTGGCTCCTGGGTAGTTTCTAAGTAGCATTCACATTTGAAATGAGTTTAGTGTTGGAGATCATAAAGAGTCCAATTGAACAAATGCTGAGATATTTATTGAAAGGTACTGAGATGATCTATGTTACTTGTATCAAGGGTGGATAACGATACAAAACATAGCAATTCAAACAATGATAAAAATGGGATAATATAACTTGTAGGCAAAGGAAAATATAAAAAAATCTCTTCCTTCCCTCAAGCTAGATACTTAAGACTTCCTTCCTATGTGAAAAGGACTTCCATAAGATTGGGAGAACAAGGTTTTATACCTCCTAATGTTGCCTCTACTTCTCTCATTTCCTCAAAACTGTTTTATGGGAGCTTCCATTAGGCCAACAAATGCCCAACTACTCATGGAGACACTTTATTCATAATTCTAGCTCCAGTAATAAATGACATCCATCTCCAGGTAATAGCTGTCATAACCCATACTCCCATAACATCTGGTTTGTCCCCAAATTTTAGCTTTCCTCCCATGCTGCCATCCACTATTGATTGAATACATAATTTTTGCTTTAGTTCTTAAGGTTAAAATGCTTGGGTTCCACAATCAGACTATAATGGTTCATAGCCTAACTCTTTACTGACCTGCTAAGAGAATTTGTGCAAATAATTTATTTAAATTTAAAATTTCAAAACTATGAAATTGGGACAATAATCATAAATACCTCAGAGAGTCATGGTGAAGAACGGGTTTAATGCACTTAACAGAGTAGCTTAACATAATGTTCTCTATTATTAAAATCTTTAAGCATTTCACTTAACTCCTTAGTACTCTCTTATAGGTCAGGAGTATTTTTTGAGGAGTTGCTAAGCTGGAACCAGAATGATGTCTGGATAGGGAGTTGTAAGAAAGAGAAAGGTTAACATTCTACGCATGTCAGTTACAGCCTCTCCTTATACATAACTCTCTTAGATAATAACTGCCACCCAGCTATCTGTCCCTCAGACATCCTATTCAGTTTTTGATTGGCTGGATTCACTCTACAACACTGAATTATTGCATCCATCATTAGCATGTATTGTAACAAGGAACCCAGCTGAGAGAGAATTTTTAAACTAATAGTTACTAAATATGAAACTCAATGAAAACAGTTGAATATAGGAAAACAGTAACAGTCACAGAGCAAAAGAATTATAAGGAATTCATTTCTCATACACACATACAAAGAAAAGCATAGTTTAAGTATACTAATGTTTTAATATACACACATTAGTATAAAAGGGTGACTTCTCAATGTTTACAAATGTCACTACCAGTGCAATAACCAAGCTTTACGTTGTGTTCAAGGACATATACATCTGTTTCTGGATAGGATCAAGATGTTCTAATAAAGAGATTTTTCTTATGGCTGAACGCTGGTGGCTCATGTCTGTAAACCAAGCTACTTAGAGCTGAGATCTGAGGATCATGGTTCAAAGCCAGCCTGGGCAAGAAAGTCTGTGAGACTCTTATCTCCAATTAACTACTAGAAAACTGGAAGTGTCTGTGTGGCTCAAAGTGGTAGAGCACTACCCTTGAGCTGAAGAGCTCAGGGACAGTACCCAGACCTGGAGTTCAAGCCCTACAACCAACAAAAAAGAAATTTTCTTATAAAAGATATATCATCCAATCAAATATATAAGATCATTCCCTTCTTCTTGAAACATTTTTGAAAACAGTGATTCCCATAAGCCAAAATAAAGTAAATATATGGCAAGAAAGATTACTTTTCAGGTGTTTTCTGGCTATTCTCATCCCCAAATATATACAGTGATCTGGTCTTTAAGATGCATACTAATATGAATAACTATAGTTATCTTACCATTTTAATAAACTATAATATGCTAAACACACTTTTCTGTACATTTTCCTACTCATGCAACCATATATCTTGGCTTTATCAGTAAAGAGTTTCCTTATTATTTTGAACCTATATAAGAGTCCACTATGTCGATATATTATTTTTGTACTGGGAAAATATATCTGGATGTTAATATCTTAAAGGCGGAATGCATTTGAATATCATGAGATATCATCAGATGAACTGTGCATGGGTTATAAAATTTGCTGTCCTAACAATATATGAGAATGCCTATTTCTCCAAGCCATTGACTTGCTAGCCTATAGAATATTATTAGTCTAAAAAGTGACATAATTTTAATTACAAGATCTCTTATTTTGAGTAAAAAGTTACCTACAAATTAAATAAAGGGCACGTGAACTTTCTTTTTGCAAGTGATCCATTCAAATCCTTTCCTCAGTTTTTTGTCAGTTGTGGGGCTTGAACTCAGGTCCTGGGAGCTCATCTCTGAGCTCATTTGCTCAAGGCTAGTACTGTGCCACTTTGAGCCACAGTGCCACTTCTGGTTTTCTGGGGGTTAATTGATGATAAGAGTCTCAGGGTCATTCCTGCTCCAGCTGGCTTTGAACCATGATCCTCAGATCTCAGCCTCTTCAATAGCTAGGATTATAGGCATGGATCACTGGTGCCCAGTTCATTTCCTCATCTTATGAATTTATATTTATTTGTAATTACTTGATCTATACTGAAAGTTCAGTTTTGCATATGTGTTGTCCTATGTCCTCAGATTTGCAATGAGTTATCCATTGTTTTTGGTAAGATTGAGGAAACTTTTCTGGTAAAGACATGCTTGCGGTCAAAATCTCAAGGCAGTATAATGTATGACCATATAGTACAGACAGGCGCGAAACATGTGAGAACAGCCAAACTGAAAATAACTCTTTAATATTTTACACATGAATGGATTGATTCATTCATCTGAGTGAGCCATAGCTCAGCTCTTAAAGGTCTATTCTGGCATCACCTATGATTAATCTTATAATGAGAAATAAATTTTGACATGAGTTAAAAGAGGGCATACTGTATTCAAACCGTTATGCTATTTAAAAATGAGTTTTAAATAATATTTTAGTCTAAATTAATCTCAAATATTATATGAAATTATATAGATCTTTAAAGTCTGATTTGGTTTACCTGAAATTCAAAGTGGACATTCCATATTTTATTTGCTAACTCGGACAGTATAGATAATACTTTCACCTCTTTTGAAACCAAGATATCATGACTATGGCTTATTGCTCTTAAAACATTCACGTAACAGATACCTCATAGAATTTAAAAATATGATGATAAATATATCCAAGAAGGAATTATTTCAACATCATGAAATTCAACCACATTTATGATATAGAAATATTTTGTATAATGCCCCTGAGGAGTAGTCATCTATCTCATCACTGGACACTTTCAGTGGCATTTTTTTTTTTGCCACTAGTGAGTTACAGCCTATTTGATGTTTTAGGTGATTACTTGGTAATCTGTTTCACAAATTAAACAAATTCTCTTATCCAGAAACTTCTTCTTATTTGGTCTAGTCTTAGTAGCCACTAAGAAAGAACAAGTTAAATTGTTTTTCCTTGTGTCAACCCTTAAAATGTCTAATGTCAGTGGGCCAATTTAGATATTGTTTTTTCTTGGGTAATTCTTTTCAGTTACCTTACCTCTTCTATAAAATATTGTTTTAAGTTTTCTATTGCAATATCAAATTGATTTATGTACCTTCTGTGGGTCAGGTACTATATTACGTAAGATGACATTAAAATGAATAATACAAATATCCCCACTCCTTAAGGCACTTTTAGTCTAATGAGGGGAATAGATAACAGGACAAACATTACAAATGCCATAATAAAACTACAAATAAAATCACTTAAGGATATTGAGATGTGAAAATCAAAATCTACTTGGAAGAAAGAGTAGTAAGAGTGGGTGGCAAGGGAAAGATTTAGAGATTTAGTGTGGAAGACCTGAGCAGTGTCTTGAATGTTCCATAAGAATTTTCCATTAGAACAAGAACAAAGACAACAGAAATTGCTGATTTCCACCCATATTTTAGCATCCTTCTGCTACAGGATCTGTGTGCTATATGAGGGAAGAGTAGATCAATTCTTTTTTGAAACACTGGGATTCTATCATTCCACATTCTGCTATGAATATTATTTTCCCCTTCATGGGTTCTTTCTAATTCTCTTACCTTTCATTTTTATTGTACTGACAGGGTCTCTATACATTAATTTTTTCTCTATGTATAGTCTCCTTTAACAATTTAATTTGTGTGTTTTGCATTACTACATTAAATGTTGATGATTTCTAAACATATCTATCTCCCCGTATGCTCCTCATATATTTGCAAAGTATTTACTTGATGATTCAACCTATATAATCTACAATTACCTCAAATACAATATGTACAATATGCCCAAGTTAAATTTTGTTGGAATTTCTTCTACCTACACAATCATCTATATTAGAATGATGTTGATAGTTCTGATTTCTTTCACCTATTATGTATATCACCAAATCTTATGCATATTTCTTTCTCCTCTCTCTTTCTCTTGCATTGAAGTTCAAACTCTCATTAAGTATAATTGGACTTATATAACAATGAACAAATTCAGCCTTCCTAATTTTAGTCATTTTCACTATCTTAAACACTACATATAGCTACCAATATGATCCATATCAAATAGTAATCAGAAGATGACTTCTAACAGGATGACATTTGAAGGTACTTTTCAGGGAAATTGATGAAAACTAAAAAACAAACAAAAACATATAAAGCCTCTGAAAATGGTTCTAAATGGAAACAGTAAGAGACATCTATTTGTGTTTGTCAGTTTTCCATTGCTATGGTAATATACTTGAGCTAGTCAAAATGATAAAGAAGAAAGGTTTGTTTTGTCTTTTGAAATTTCAGTCTATGGTCAACTGGTTACATTGCCTGTGAGGAGGCAGACCATTATGGCAGGAACTACTCACTTTGATGGCAGCAAGAAATCAAAAACGGGGTGGGGGGAAGGGCTGGGTTCCCAATATCTTCTCCAATGACAAACCTTCATTATTTGAAAAGTACTACCATCTTCCAATAGCGTTATAGGCTGTCTACCAAGCTTTCAATATATGGGTTTTGGGGGACCATATTAATTATATCATTAATCAAGAATACCTATAAAAGCAGTAAGCTATGTGTTATACTTTGTATATGATATTTCCTGTGCAGCTCCATGTGTTGAACAGGTCCTTAGCTGGAGGTGCTACTTTGAGAAGTGGTGGGAACTATAGGAAATGGAGCCTAGCTGGAAAAAGGAGATTACTTGAGGCATGCACTTGATTGTACCTGAACATAGGTCCCTTCAGTCTCTGCTTCTTGCCTTCCAAGAGGTAAGGAATCTCCTGTTCCATATACTCCTGTAACTATGATGTTCTGCCAAAGAAAATAGGGCTAAATCCATGGACTGAATCCTCTGAAGCCATTAGGAAAATACACATTTTTCTTCATTTAAGTATTCACATGAGTATTATATCACAGTAATGCAAATACTAACATAAGACATGGCTTGCTTAACTGATTTGTCATTCTATGCCAGAATAGGAAAGATGAGGCTAACTTATTCTGATGCTTATACCTTCTACTGAATATTTTCAAAAACTTTATGAGTGAAGTTCCTCAAAAAATCTTTCCATTATCCAAACTCCTACCTTCAGGACCCTTATAAGAGATTTAGCCTAGGAGGAATAAAGGGCATAAAATACATATTCAAAACTCTTTCACAGAAGCACTGGTTTTATTTCAAAGACAGAATAAAAACTAAGTTACAAAATAAAGGAGATTTTAGCTCTTCATGGTGGGTTACACCTGTAATTTTACTCCTTGGTCGGTAGAG
The DNA here is from genome assembly GCF_019054845.1 of Dipodomys spectabilis. Taxonomy (NCBI): domain Eukaryota; kingdom Metazoa; phylum Chordata; class Mammalia; order Rodentia; family Heteromyidae; genus Dipodomys; species Dipodomys spectabilis. The sequence goes on along the minus strand of NW_024871002.1, from coordinate 2,730,627 downwards.
ATTGGGAGTATGGTGGTTTGAGGAAAGCCCATCTTGATAAAAATATAGCTAGGCACAATGGTGTACACCTGTCACCTCGGCTACACAAAAAGCAAAAGTGGGATTGAGGTCCAGGGAAGCCTAAACATACATATTAAAATCAAAATTAAAAAAATACCTAGTAGCTCATGCCTATATCCTAGCTACCAGTAGGCTGCTGTCTGGAGGATCAATCATAGGCTCAAAGCCAACGTACAAAGAAAAATCCATGAGACTTTGTTTCCAAAATAGCCAGCAAAAAAGATTGGGTGTGTGTGGCTCAAGTGTTATTTTTTTTACTCATTTTTGGTAAGGGTTGGGGAGAGCAGCATCCTATTTCTACTTAGAAAGAGAATTGACAAGAATATGTAGCATGTAGCTACAGAAGCATTTCAGGTCTCTATTTCATTGTTGTATGTTTGATCATTGTTCTAGTGGGGGGTATACAGAAAAAGGAAAATGAAAGTTATCTATGGTGGTGAGCAGTAATGTCTGTGGTGATGAGAATGATCACAGAAGAAATACAGCCTTAGAGGCATTTGTCTTATTGTGGGCCAGCTCAGAACATCTACAAGGAACTGAGTTGCTAAATAGCCAAACAGCAGTCTAGATCACCAATAGGGTGGAACAGAGACAAACCAGGTATAGCCATTAATGAAATAAAGGGTCAAATTAGATTTTTGACAAGGAATTATTCTCGTGATTTGGGAGTCTCTAATATAAAAAGTGAGCAAAATATTCTATTTTGTTTTCTATGGTAGCTTCTTTTCTCACCACACTTAATAAAAGAGCAAACAGTTTTGTGAAATATATCTTTATTACTACTGTATTATTACTCTATTATTGTTGGAAGATAACTAAGCACTTCTCCTAAGATTTTGGCTTGGCCATCCATATAGGCAGAGTATACAGATGAAGTTTTCAATGATTCTCAGCAAGTAGTAAAGGAGAATCTACCTGGAAAGCATACTGATCCTTACCAGCAGAAATCCTGCTATTAGCTATAGGTACCTGCTTAGAGGATCTTAGGATTCTACATGATTTTGCCCATTCCATGTGCAAGTCTAAGGAAGGTGACCCAGAGACCACATTTGGAGGAATTGTGACATATTTATGATATTGAGGACCTTGAAATTTCCTAGCTATCCCAAAGTTTTCAAATAATCTCACTCTGAACACTCTCTGAAATTTTGTTATGATCAATTTTCTTTCTGTAGTGATACATTTCCTTTTGTAATGATTCAGAATTTCCTGTTTTGTTTTGTTTTGGGATTTGTCTCATTCTTCTGCACTGTGCATCACAGTGACTAATTAAACCACTTATTAATGAGTAGCTGCCACAGAAAATATTATTTACACTCATGATACATAAGCCCTTATGCTTAAATTATGTGATATATGTTAAGTGATGTTCAATAAAGAGTTAACATCATATAGGATCAAAGCTATCATTATTTCTATTTGAAAGATAGATTCAGTAATTGTACAAAGTAGACATTTGTTTACTGATATAGCAGAGATTAGAGTACACAACTCTATAATACCCACACTCTGTGCTCTTAGCAGCACTGCATAATGATTTGGATACACATTCCAATGGTGTCATATTCCAAGAGAATCATATAAAAAGCAATGAACCTTGTGAAGATTTGCACAATGTATCACTGACACCTCAGGGATCTGAGATAGCAAGAAAGTTGGTCCTGCCAGGTTATTATCTTTTGTAAATAGTGAGTCATTTCTGCTTGTCTGGGCAGGGTGAACAGTGAAGGGCAAATCTTGATAGGCAGGAAATAAATTTGCTAATTTGGTTTCTCTGAAGTTTGCATCAAAATTAAAGCTTCAACTTAACAGCAAGGGATGTAGGTGCTTGAGAATTTATCAGACATACTCTAGTTTCTAAAACATCGGTAAGAAGAATGAAATGAAAGTTTGAGCAAAAATCTCCTTTGGGGGCCCTGTTTGGAAAGAAAGTTTGGGTCTAGAAATACCCTTTGTCCTGACTTGAATGATAGATGGGGAACTACTAAAGGACAGAGGCTTCCAAGCCTCTGTATGAGAGGTGTAAACCTCTAAGATGTATGAGAAGTGCAAATATAACTATAGTTAAGAGGTGGCTCTCTTCAATGGAACCTTTGCTAATAACTGCAACCTGATTAAAAAAATACCATGTTTGGATCCAGACTTTAACATTAATTCTATGATATGCACTATATTTCCTTGCTAAGGGTAATACAATAAATGAAATACACTCTTCTGAGTAAGAGTTCCATAGTACAAATGTAGTGATCCTACACATATGGTTGGTCTATGTTTGCAATTGCACCATTGCAAAGGCACCCAATGAATGAAGACATTGGAGCGGTACTAGGGAATGCTATCTAATTGCCTTGATAGTTACTTTCCTGTTTGAGTTCCACAGTTTATTTTCACACTAGCAGGTTAAGGTAATTTTAAAATATATGTACAACTATGAAAGTTGAAATAATTCAGTCCATATCATAGATGCTGATTTATAAAACCAGAGCAAAGTTTTCTCATTTTACAGTAAACAGTAGTAAAAAGATCAGAATTCTGTCCAGTGCTATCAATTCCTGACCTTTAGGCATGTCCTGTAGTCTCACTAGTATGTCAGTTTTCTTGTATTTAAAGTATCTACAATAACAGTAACAACCTCACAAAGTTTTTGAGAAGACTAAAACAGTAGATACTCGCAGAGCACTTAACACAATTCCAGATGCCTAACAAGTCCTCAGTAAATCCTATTTAATAGTATTATTCTTTTAAAAGCATTGCTTGATAAACTTCCTTGTTTGAGGTAACATCTGATGCCCCAGTAACAGTTCATCTCTTTATAAAGATTTACCAAATGCAAAAGTAGGCAACAACTATAAAAATCCAAGTCAACATCTATGTATAGTCTTATCCTTAGAAACTGCTTTGTTAATTTCTTTTAAAATGGGAATCACAACCATAACTGGATGCTTAAGTACTGCCATTTAACAGAGAACAAACCACATTTCTTGATGGAAAATAATGGAACTCATGGCCTTTTCCTATTAGCCCTTCCCTAAAGATCCAAGAGTTGGATTAACCAGATTATAAATATAAGGTATAGATGTAAGGGGTAAAATTATTTATTGAAGTCTTTATCTCAGAGCATCTAAGAAAGAATCACCCAAGACATACAATGCAATGCCAAGGCCAAGGTTGAATGATTTGGCTGGTAAAAATTCAAAATATCACTTCTAGAATCAGATATATTATTGTTTATGCAGAAAGCAAAGAAGAGTAGCCACAACTGTCAAGTTCCCATGAATGTTTTGTCATGTGCAGAGAAGAATATCTAGGGAGTCCCAGGGAGTAAAATGCCGGCTGGGAGTTAACTCATTGATGAACATCTAATGCTATACTACATCTAAGAGGGAGCTTTATTCTAAGAGAGACAAGACAAGAGTAGTTGAGCAGAACATGGGAAGGAATGAAAAATTATGTCCTCAAATACAGTGAAAACAGGTTATACCATGGGGGAGGAACATATAAATACATTAGTACCATATAAATACACTAGAAACAATAGCAAGAAAGAAAAAACCACTTGTGTCCCTATCTTGGGGTTTGTTTTGCTTAACTTCACCTTAACTGGTTATATGTACATGGCTTTTGACTTTTTCTACTTGTCCCAGACATATACTAGTTATTGAAAATAAGGGAAACCATGGGACCTATGTTTCTTTGGGCTTGGCTTACTTCACTTAATATAATTTTTTCCAAGTTTTTCCATTTCCTAACAAATGGGGCAATGCCATTCCTTCTGATGGAGGCATGGAATTCCATTGTGTGTGTGTGTGTGTATCACATTTTCTTGATGCATTCATCTACTAAGGGGCCTTGGGTTGGTTCCATATCTTAGCTATGGTATATAATGCTGCAATAAACATAGTTGTGCTGGTAGCTTTAGTATGGTCTTGTTTGTGATCATTTGGGTAAATGCCCAAAAGTGGGATTGCTGGGTCATAGGGGAGCACTATGTGGAGTCTTTTGAAGAACCTCCATACTGCTTTCCAAAGTGGTTGAACAAGTTTACACTCCTACCAACAATGGAGTAGGGTTCCCTTCTGGTCACATCCCCTCCAGCATATGTTGTTATTAGAGTTCTTGATTATAGCCATTCTAACTGGAGTGATAACCCCTGTTTTGACTGTATTTGATGTCAGTATAATTTGGAGAGAGGAATGGAAAAAATAAAATGTTTAAATAGTGATATAGGTTTACCCATTGTAACAATGAGATGTATAAGACACTATGTTGAAAAACAAACTTTATAATGTAGAGGCGGGGAGGGGCGGGTTGAGGTGGGAAGGAAGGGATGGCAGGGGAAAAACAAAAGAAGAGGCAACAATGCTTGATAAGAAATGTACTCATTACTTTGCTCATGTAACTATAACCTGTCTGTACAGTATTTTCACAATAAAAAAATTATTAAAAAGAAAAAAAAGATTGCATTAGTTATTTAAAAAAAGAAAAAAAATTTAAAAAAGAAAAATTATGTCCTGTCAGCTCTCTAGAGCAGATAGATAGATAAGCAGAGAAACTCACAGGAATCCTATCCTCTGTCATTCCAGGAGGATTACAAGATATTAATATAGATCCAGATAAGCTTCCATACAAGCCTTTTCCTAGATGGCATATGAAGACACCTGTAATATTTCCAGGCAACCTGGTGTAAACATTCCCTGATAGGAGGTAGGGCATTAAACAATTCAATAGAGCCATATGAAAATGAAGAACTACACTTTAGATGGTGGATCTGTTCACAAGGGTGAGTATGAGAACAGGATTCTACTGACATTGAAAGGTAGAGTTGCTGTGCTGTAGCTGTTTTGAAGAGGAGTCTAAATTTTTCTGCCATAGAAACAAGTTAGTAGTCTGAAGAGATTTTTTTTCACAAGCATCCTTCCCACTCAGAGACTTGCATTGTGTAGTGCTGTGCCAATTGCTATGTGGTTAATGGTTAATAGGTATTTGAAAGTACTGTGTAGTATTTATTTTGAAACAATATAGAAACATTTCTCAAATGTGTGCTTGAAGGTGGTGAAAGAACAGCTATATGCCTGTCATTTCCAAGATTCTATGAGATCTTTATTTTATAATAAATTATTCCAGCAGACAAAAACGAACAAACAAAAAAAATCCAATCGCATACATGAAGTATAAAAGCACTACAGGACTAGTGAATGGAAACTTATTGTAAGTTTCAAAAGAAACATACTTCTAAGATTAGTTAATATAAGAAAGAGATTTAAAAAATCAAAAAAAGAGAGAAAAGTCATTTAAAATTTTTTAAGATCTTTTCAGTAAGATAAAATCACATGGTTTTAGGGATTAAAAATGCCATGTTATAGAGAAGAAAACAAAAAAATTATATGATCAATGTGCATATTATGTAAGATATATCAAGAAAAAGGAAAAAGAACACGTAGACAGACCAAAACTGATGAAAATGGCTATGATCTAAGTGTGTTCTCAAATTCACACTTTAGAAACTTAATCTCCAGCAAGGCCATTTTGAGAGGTGGGGCCTTTGGGGAGTCATTAAGTCACAAGGGGTCTGTTCTCTTGCACGGACTAATGTTACTATCTGAACAACTTGCAGAAATGGTTCCACTCTCTCCTGCCCTTCTGCCTCTGCCTCATGACATCACAATAAGAAACTTCTCATCAAATTGTTGAACCTGGAATTTCTTACTTCTAGACAACAAAAATTAAATTTCTGTTCTTTGTAAATTACTCAGGGTAAGGTTTGCTGGAAAACAGCAGAAATAGACTAAGCATAGGTCAAAGGGAATGCAGTCAAAGATTAAACATTATATTCTAAAACTCTAAAAGCATAAACATGGGAAATTCAATTAAATATTTTGTTAAATGTATGACTTTTAATGAAGTCAAAATATCTGAGATCAATAATCGAAGGGGAATAAAATGGAAAAGTTGTGAATTATCATCAAAGAAGTTTTCAGGCCTATATATCGGTCTGTAATTTTTGAAGATAATTTCCTTAGCATAAGAATTATTTTAGGCCATAAGTGAAAATAGGACATTCCCTAATTCTTTCATAAAATGTAGACATCCCAGTAGCAGTACAACAAATACATGTTCATGAATATAAGAAAACTATAAAATAGTATCAAACAATACCTCTATGCACAAAGAATGTATCTATCTGTAATTTATAACTGTGCATAAATTAATATAGTATTCACTGTCACTAGAATATTACAGAAAAGGTAAAGGTAACGAGCATTTTGGTAGTTTCTCCAAATTCACATGTTGATGTAAAAATCTTGCAAAAGCATTGATTAGTATATGATATTGAAAAGTAGGTAACAATATTTGAAAAGAAATAAAATGTTGTCATTATTTGTACCTAATGATTCCTAAAAGCATCAACTGAAGAAGAGTCCAATTCAGATCTAGCAAGAGTATTGGCACTGAGGCTAGTTATTCTAGTTATTCAAAACTATCAAGAGCTACTTTAAATGTTAGAAAATGTAGGATAGAAAATTCTATTATTATATATGAATTTATAAATATATTTCATGTATATGAGTTTCATTTTTCAGGTATGTGTATAAATGATGCATAAACTTAGGAAGAATAACTCCCTGTATACAACCACTTAAAGATAATAAAAATAATAAAAAATAAGTTTTTTAAGGAATAATGCACTGGGTGCCAGAGACTAATGCCTCTAATCCTAACTACTCAGGAGCTGAGATATGAGTATTGAGGTTTGAAGCCAGCCTGGACAGGAAAAGTTCATGAGACTTTTATCTCCAATTAACCACAAAAAGCAGGAAGTAGAGCTATGGCTCAAATAGCACCCAGGACCAGGGTTCAAGCCACAAGACTGGCATAAAAACAGAATAATAGTGCAGTGGCTACATAAGACAATCACTAAATTCTAAAATAGACATGAGTTTATTTTAAGAAAGATCATTAATAGGAAAATAAATAAATGAACACAGTGGATTTGGATTTAACATGTAAATACATTTGATGACAATAGAAACAGTTTCCAAATATGTAATATCCATATATCACTCAGACTATGAATCAAAAAAGAATCAAGTGTCCTTAAAGTGGCACACTTAGATGCCTTTATGAGCATGATGTTGAGAAAATACCTTCTATTTAATATTATTACTTTATTCTTTTTTCCATCCATTTTTATTTTAATTTTGCTGTCAAGGTGATGTACTGAGGGGTTACAGTTACATAAGTAAGGTAGTGAGTACATTTCTTGTTGAACTTGTTGCTCGCTTCCTCATTTTCTCCCTCTTTCCCTCTCCCATCCTCCCCAAGTTGTACAGATCATTTTCAACATAGTATCTTGTGAGTATCACTGAACTTTATTCTTTGTTGTTGGTGGTGGTGGTCGTGGGCCCTGAACTCTGGGCCTGGGCACTGTCCCTTAGCAATTCAGCTCAAGGCTAGTGCTCTACCACTTGAGCCACAGAGCCACTTCCAGCTTTTTCTGCTTATCTGGTGCTAAGGAATCGAACCCAGAGCCTTATGCATGCAAGGCAAACACTCTACCACTGAGCCACCTTCCCAGTCCCCTCAACTTTATTCTTAAATATAAAATATTTTGTATAAAATCAGTAACCACGAACTTTAACTATTTAAATGGGAAATATTATTGCAGTATTCGTTACCTGAAACATTCAGTTCCATAAAACTAAGCCACAACATAGTAAAACTCTCTCATTTTGATATAAATAAAATGAATTTATCAAAGTGCTGCTTCCTGATTACTGAAAAGTTAATATGACTGGTAATAAACTGTTGCATTTTATTTAGTACTATGACCTTTAAATTGTCTCTGAATTAACATTGAACTACAGTGAACACTAAGGAATGGGGGCTGCAGGAATGAAAATAAGCACCCCGTTTTTTATAGTGAAAAATCTTTGCAAAGGTATGTAAACATAGTCCCCCCAAACATATAAAAATTAGATGTTATATAAACTAATACAAACTAAGATAAGTACAATTTTATCGAACTCTGCATAAATCACTCACATATTTGAAAATATTAAAAATGATGTATACATGCACAAACCCCCCATAAATTGAAAGGAAAATGAGAGCCAGGAAAATAGGTGTGCTACATATTTGATGACATGCAGAAGGTTAATATAGTTCATATATTAAAACATTTCATACAAATAAGGCATTAAATGAATGGCCAAAATAAATAGAACACAAATGAAGTAAGTACACAATGTAAATAAACATGTACAATATTCAAATGGACTTAGCTGAAATATATGAAAGAAATCAAAATAACATTTTGAGCCTATGAAACTTTCCAGCATTTAAGAGATTGTTGGCATCTAGTGTTAATGTGAGTGGGATGGGAGAGGAGAAAAAGGGATCTCTCATACTGGCAGGAGTGAAAAGTACTAAATCATTTTTAAAGGATAAATTGTCTTTGCTAAACAAAACAATTTGCTGCAATCTGTAATCTAAGACTTATACTTTTGAAAATATTCTTGAAAGCAGTCCAGGAATATTTGTTAAAGCCTTAATAAAAATTCTACTTCTAGCTAGGCATTGTGATATATGCCTGTAATCCTACCTGAAGCTTGGTTAGGAGGATCAGGAGATCTAGATCAGCCTGAGCTCTATAGCAAAATGTAATCTTAAAAGAATCAACTTCTTTAAGTATATCCTAAGATTTGTTATGTTAAAATACATTAATAAGATTTCTAAATGTGAAAAACTGAAAGTAAGCCAAATTGTCCATGAGGGAACTGAGGGAATAAATTGTTCCCATACTTCATGCTCTAAAGAAACCTTTAAAAATCATGTGGTGGTGCATGCCTATAATCTCAGCACTTGGGATGCTGATTTTGAGATGGAAAGTCAAGAAGAGCATGAGCTGAAATATAAATCTTGTTTAACTATTAATGTAAATTATCTTAATTACTTACGGTTAGAAAACTTTTTTATGTTATAAAATCAAGTGAAAGGAGAACCCCCTCCAAATGTAGTTTGGCATACATTTCAATATTAATAATCTCACATTTGATTTTAATGACATGAATATGTGTATTTGAGACAAGGTCTTTCTATGTAACTAAAGCTGGCCTTAAACTCCTGATCTTGCCACAGCCCCACAAATTCTGGGATTACAGGATGTATTACCACATTCATCAGAAAATAATTCTTCTAACAACAAAATCTGAATGACTTCCATAAACCATATTGTAGTAAATCAGATTTTTTTCTCAGCTCTGCTCATCTCAACCTGTCCTCTACTCAATAATTATATTCTGTATTGGAGCATGCCACAGACATTAGTTTTGCTCTAATTTCACTGGAACTTAATGACCCAGTCCCATTGCTTCTGTCACATCTGTGAGTTTTATCTTATTGCTATTGTCTGTCTGCTAGTGTTCATGTCATCTTCCTTATTGGACTTACTGAACACTTAAGATTTTAACTCCCGGGCTGGGAGGGTGGCTCAGTGGTAGAGCGCTTACCTTGCATGCACGAGGCCCTGGGTTCGATTTCTCAGCACCACATAACAGAAAAAAAAGCTGGAAGTGGCGCTATGGCTCAAGTGGTAGAGCGCTAGCCTTGAGATGAGAGCTGAGGGACAGCGCCCAGGCCCAGAGTTCAGGTCCATGACCCGACCCCCCCTCCAAAAAAAGGTTTTAACTCCTTTGCTTATTCAAAACAGAAAATAAAGTCCCCACCACCTCAGTCTTGCATTTGTTAGTGAAAAACAGAATTTTGTTTCTTCCAACTGAAAGGGTTCTCTTCACTTAACAACTTCTCTAGTTTTCGTTTTTTCTTTTCCTTGTGTGAAATGACCTGAAGCTGTGTTCCTCCCACCTGATCAATAGCTTAGCTGGGTGTTATAGAAAGTAAAGTTTGCATTACATTGTTTCTATAGCAACCATCACATACATACAGGATTAGAAGCAAAACTACTTTCTGATATGACTGCCTTCTGATCAGAGGTTTGGAATTGCCTTATTAAGCTTTCCAGAACAAAACTTAAAAAAATTTAAACCAAATTTAGTAAAGCTAGAAAGAAATAAGAAGTTCATCACATGCTCTCCAATTACAAATAACTCTGGGCTACTTGTAATTCAGTGCCTCACACATTTTAATCCAATAAAGAGTCCCAATGGAGATGGCAGTAGATGGAGTTGCCTTTATTTTTACAAAACTTGGAGCCAGACAACATGGACTCCTGAAAATCACCTTGCCTCTATTTTCCTCTCTACCTATCTTTTCCTCCTCCTATATTGAAATATGCATCCTTCCTACATATCTTACCGTTTTTTGTACTCTTATTTTCAGCTTTTGTCTTTCTGACATCTCATTTCATCAATCTGTATATGTGTGTGTATGCATACATGCACACACCCACCTGCACATGTATGCCACTATGTGTACTGGTACTGAGCCTTGAATTCAGATCTTTGTGTTTTTTCTTGGCTTTTTTGCTCAAGGCTGGTGCTCTACCACTTGAGTCACATCGCAATTTCTGGCTTTTTGGAGGTTAATTGGAGGTGAATCTGATGGACTTTCCTGCTGGGGCTGGCTTCAAATTGTGATCCTCAGATTTCAGTCTCCTGAGTAGCCAATTATAGGCTTACCAGCACCTGGATTCATCAATAATTTTTGTTATCAGTATTTCCCTTTCTGTTGGATTTTTTCCTTTAGCCAACTGATACAAGTAAATCTTCCTTTATAAATAATGCCATTTCAGCATTCCTTTTCTTTACCAAGTTACAGCACCATCTTCCTACTTTCTTCAACTTTTTACTTGTATTCAACATTTACTGCTACTGTCTCTTACATTATTCTTCAATAACTTGTAATATTGATTGTAGGTCTTCTAGTTTACTGGATTTACTGTTTATTAAAAAATGACCTGCTAATTAAATCCAGTGATGACTTCCCAGTTCTCATTTTGTTTAACAAAACAGCTAACAGCTGTCAGCCCAGACAGCTCTTTATATCTCTACTGGCTTCTGAGATATTTAATACTCTTTGTCTTGTCCATCTCTCACCATATCTTCTCACTATCCTGTACATTCATCTCACTGTCCACTCCTTTGTCTCATTAATTTCTCCATGTGGTGCCATTTGCCACCCTCTCTTCTCACCTCTATGTCCTGCACATACAGCAATTCTCATTGCATCAAATCTCCATAATCCATCTTTATATTTCTGAACTCTCTATTAAGTTTTAAACAATATTGTCCAAATATCTATAATGAAACAGGGTTATACAGGTATCCCTCAGATTTCTCAAACATATCATATCTCTGAATTCATGATCTACCCCCTTATATACCAAACCTAGTCTCTTATTTGCCTTTTGTAAATGGTTGCCACTATTATTCCAAGAGAAAATCAGAATAAGATTCCACAAGTTACCTTCAGCATTGGCTTACTTATTACACCTCATGTCCAGTCCATAGTCAAATGCATTAATCCCATCCTGGGAGCATGGATTGCTTCTTTTTCTTTTTCTTCTTGGGTAGACAACATTAAAAATGTCCTAACATTCTCTGTTCCCTGATTTTAAACATCCTGCTACATATGGTAGAAATCCCAGTCTGATGCAACATCCTAAAGAAAATTATTCACTTACTTAAAAATATTCAGTGCCTACTTAAAAATATTCAGTGCCTACTCGATCAAGTGCTTGTCCAAATGTTCCAGCAGACATAATTTTCACTGTAGTATGATTGAATGGTACCCAGTGAAGTCACTATTTTCACAAGAACCTAATACAGCAATGGGCTAAAAAGAAAATGAGACCTACCTTTCTGGGGTTATTATAGTGTTGGAAGACAGACAATAAATTAAAACATAAATATGATCATGTAGTTAGGAAAAAATCTTTCCTATTACACTGCACTTAGTCCACAAGTCTAGTTACTGATTTTCTGCTTTCTTCTGCCTAAGGTTTCCACACAAGCTAGAAATGTCAAGGCACTTCAACATATTCTTTAAAACAGGCCTTTACTTACATAGTTAAAGACCTAGGTTTATCCTTCCACATCAAACATGTTCTAACCCCATTTTATCTGTTGATATAGTAAAACTATCTACAATGCTTCTTTGTCTAAAAGGGCTCCCAAGATCATAATAATTAATCTTTTCTACCCCTCCAATGAGCATTTGCTTTGAAGGAAAAAAAGCATGGACATGAAAACCAATAGATTCAGATCTGAATTTGAATTGTTCAAATAATATTTGAGACTTGGGAATGTGATTAACCCTGAGTCTCACTTCATAATTTGAATAATGGAGGTTATAATATACCTTGCAAAATGTAAACATACTACAAAGTAAGTGTATAATAGCAGGGAGCACATAGCAGGTATCCAGAAAGAAACAGCTATTAAAAAGTTGTTGATTTATTGTGTTTCTGGGTCTCTACTAAGAAAATTTGGGACTGTGCCAAAGAGACCTAGGGTTCCTCCTATTCCATCCTGTAATGTTTTCAGAGTGTCTTGATTCATTTGGAGTTGATTCTGGTACAGGGTGATATATAAGGATCTAGCTTTAGTTTTCTGCAAGTAGTTAACCAATTTTGCCAGCACCATTTACTGAAGAGCCTCTCTTTCTTCCATTCTATTTTTTAGCTCCCTTATCAAAGATTAGATGACTATAGGTCTGTGGGCTCATTTCTGGGTTTTCAGTTCTATTCCATTGTTCCTGAGGTCTGTTCTTGTGCCAGTACAAAGCTGTTTTGATTACTATGCCTTTGTAGTAGAGTTTGAAATTTGGTATTGATATTCCTCCAACACTGTTCTTTCTGTTAAGGATCATTTTTGCTATTCGGGGTCTTTTATTGTTTTATACAAATTTTTGGATTGCCTCTTCTATTTCCTTGAAGAATGAGTTGGAATATTGAATTTGTAGCTAGCCTTGGGAAGTATTGCCATTTTCACAATGTTGATCCTTTCAATCCAGGGGCATGGGAGGTTTTGCCACTTTCTAAGTTCTGTTTTAATAGAGACCCAGAAACACAACAAATCAAAGAAAGGTTGAACAAATGGGATTGCATGAAATTGCAGAGCTTCTGCATAGCAAAGAACATAGCTAGCAAGATCAATAGAAAGCCCTCGGATTGGGAGAAGATCTTCACTAGCCATACAATGGACAAGGGTCTCATATCTAAAATATACTTGGAACTCAAAAAATTAAATTCCCCAACAACAAATCCTCAAAGAAATAACAGCCTAATAAGTAAGTGGGCTAAAAATTTAAAGAGAAACTTCTCTGCAGAGGAAAGAAGGATGGCCAATAGACACATGAAGAAATGCTCAACCTCTCTAGCCATAAAAGAAATGCAAATCAAAACAACACTGAGTTAGAATGGTTATTATCAAGAACTCTAATAACAACAGATGCTGGAGGGGATGTGGACAGAAGGAAACCTTACTGCATTGTTGGTGGGAGTGTAAACTTGTCCAACCACTTTGGAAAGCAGTATAGAGGTTCCTCAAAAGACTCTACATAGAGTTCCCCTATGACCCAGCAATCCCACTTTTGGGCATTTACCCAAATAATCACAAACAAGAACATACTAAAGCTACCAGCACAACTATGTTTATTGCAGCATTATTTACCATAGCTAAGATATGGAACCAACCCAGATGCCCCTCAGTAGATGAATGGATCAAGAAAATGTGGTATATATACACAATGGAATTCTATGCCTCCATCAGAAAGAATGACATTGGCCCATTTATTAGGAAATGGAAAGACTTGGAAAAAATTATATTAAGTGAAGTAAGCCAGGCCCAAAGATATATAGGTCCCATGTTTTCCCTTATTTGCAATAACTAGTATATGTCTGAGACAAGCAGAAAAGGTCAGATAAGTTGATGTTAAGTGAAATGAACCACAAGATAAGTATGTAAATGTTTTTTCTTTCATGCGATTGTTCTTAACATATTTATAAGTAGATTTCTTTGTTGCTTTGTATGTCCCTCCCCCACAATATAACCCATGCTTTCACTGTATTTGATGTTGGTATAATTTGTGGAGGGGAAGGGAAAAAACAAATTGTTTAAATAGGGATACAGGTGGATCCATTGCAACAATGAGATGTACAAGTCATTATGTCGAAAAAACAAACTTTACAACTTTGGCTGCGGGGGAGGAAGGTAGGAGATGGGAAGGGATGGAAGGGGAAACAAAGGAGGAGGCAACAATGCTCGATAAGAAATGTACTCATCATCTTGCCCATGTAATTGTAACCCCTCTATACGGTATTTTCACAAAAAAAATCAAAACTAATTTGCAAAATTTAATTTTTCCTTTATTAAAGCACACATGATAGATATATGTTTTTATTAAATTGTAAACTATAAAAAAGTTGTTGGTCTAGAGTTATATTGCTCCATCAGCTACTTACTAAGCAAGATTACTAATCTTACCCCAATCTTTTTGAAATTCAGTTGTCTTATATATAAAAAGAGTCACAACTAACTCTGAGGATTGTTTTGAGAAATACAGTGCCAAAAAGTCCAGCCCCAAAAGAAGAACTTGAAAAGATAAGGTTCTACTTAGTACACTGACTTAAATCATAATGGTGTGCAAGTACCTGCACATATGTGTATATCATGCTCCAATATACTTCTTCTACTACATATATTCTTTATGTTTGCCTGTCCTGGAGCTTGAACTCAGGGCCTGTCCTTGAGCTTCTTTTGTTCAAGTCTAGCACTCTACCACTTGAGACACAGGGCCACTTCTGGATTTTTTTGTTTATGTGGTACTGAGGAATTGAACCCAGGCTTCATGAACACTGGGCAAGCACTCTACCTCTAAGCCACATTCCCAGCCCCCATATTCTCTTTTGTTAGGGAGGAAGTGGCCATGAGTTTGAACTGAGGGCCTTGTGCTTGTTAATCACTCAAGCCATACCTCCAACCCATTTTAATTTAGTTTGTTTTTCAAATGTGATCTTATATTTCTTGCCTAGAGATTCCCTTTGACTGTGATTCTCTTATTTCCACCTCCTGCTTAGATGAGATTATAGGTATGCCCTACCATTCTAGGTCTTACATTACAGGTTCTATAAGCCAACTTATATGCTTTTACTCATCCTTCTACCAGTGTTTTTCAGAGCTCTTCAGATTTGGTTGGTTTTATATTATTTACTGCTTTTGTCTAACTGTTCTCAAGTCCTCCCTTCTGAAATTAAATAGCAGTACTAATGACAGTCTTCTTATTTGCTCTGTCTTTATTTTGTCATTATCCCCACGAACCCAATCTCTACTTGGTTAATAGGTCAAATATTAGATGATTTAGTGTCAGCATGGGCATATTTCTTTTCTTTTCAGCCCTTAAAGGAACTTATGTGAAGTAGCTGAATATCTGGACCAATTCAAATTAAATCTTCATAACCCAGATCATACAATGTTCCATGTGAATTTTACCTGGAGGTACTCATAACAACTACATGTTCAGCAGACGTTACAAAACATTATTTGGATAAAACTGATCAATTGTTTGGACTGAAATATCCTGAGACTCTGCGTGATCACACTCTCTTATACAGTTCAACCTCAAAAAGGAATGTTCATGACAATTTACACAAGCAAGACTCAGATGACTGCTTTGACTTTGTCCATCTAATCTGCAGTTTGATAAAGTGATATGCTACTTGGTTGCTACTTCCTGAAATTATTCTGAAAACAAATTCATCTGACCAAGATATCAACTTTGAGATAAAGAATTGCAGTCCAATTTGATGATGCTACAGTTTTCTTCTGATTTCTTCTGCCTGATCTTCGATCACAGTGTTTTATATTACATATACATCAGAAAGCTGCAAAGATGACAACTTCTCAATTGAGCTTTCCTCCCACTATCTAGTCATAAACTGCTTTGCTAAGTCACTCTGCACAGATCCATTAAGGTGCTAGTTCTATACTGACAGATATGCTGACTTGTATTAAAATATACCAAGTAGATTTTGCTTCTTGATACATGGCTTTTGTGTTAGATGTTGAAATTCCCCCACTAATGATTCTGCTTTGGTCAGCACTTTACATCCATTCTGACTCTCATAATAAAACGAATCCAGGAGTTATTGTGATGAAGACAAAAAAAGTTCACTAAAGATTATCAATAAAAGATAGTATTAGATGGTAAGAAAGTGACCCTGAGATGCTCACATCAAATTCTTTTCATTTATCTGTTTTATTTATTTTCAGCCTTAGGCTGAAAAGACAGATCCTTTTTATTAGGACATATTAATTGTACAAGATGATGGATTTCATTGTAACAATTTTATGTGCCAGTACTGGTACTTGAACTTAGGGACTGAGTGCTGTCCCTTTGATTTTTTACTCATGGCTGGTTCTGTACTACTTGAGCTACAGCTCCACTTTTGGCTTTTTGCTTGTTAATTGGAGATAAGAATCCTTAAACACTCCTATCTGGTCTGTCCTTGAACCATTATCCTCAGATCTCAAGTCTCCTGAGTAGCTAGGATTATGAGCATGAGCCACTGGCCCCCAACATATTGTAACATTTTCATATTTGTATATAATGAACTTTGGTCATCCTTGCTATCATTATCTTACCCTCTTCCATTATTGTCTCCCACATTTCCTTTTACTTTCATGCCTTTTTTCTAGATTCCACATAAGGCAAAAAAGATGTACTTGTTTTTTAAATTTATTTCAATTAGCTCAATGATCTCTAATTTCGTCCATTTTCCCTTTTTTATTGTAAAAAATGCTGTACGGAGGGGCTACAGTTACATGAGCAAGGTAATGAGTACATTTCCTGTTGAGCATTGTTGCCTCCTCCTTTGTTTTCCCCCTACCATCCCTTCCCTCCCACCTCCACAACTACCCCCAAACCACTGCTGAAGTTGTCAAGTTCATTTTCAACACAGTGTTCTGTACATCTCATTGTTACAATGGGTCAACCTGTATCCTTATTTAAGGATTTTGTTTTTTCTCTTCCCCTCCCCAAATTAGAGAAGTGTATATACAAGATGCAGGGCATGGACATCAAATACAGTGAAAATAGGCATTATACCATGGGGGAAGAACAACAACAACAAAAAAATACATGGTACATTATAAATATGTTAGAAACAATAGGAAGAAAGAAAAAAGATATTTGTGTCCCTATCTTGGGGTTCATTTCTCTTAACATAATTTTATTTTTTTTCCCCAGGGCTGAGGACCGAATCCAGGGCCTTGCACCTGCCGGGCAAGCGCGCTTCCACTGGGCTAAACCCCCAGCCCCTTAACATAATTTTATATGGTCATATGTTAATGGCTTTGGCTACTAATGTACTAAATTATTGCAAATAAGGGAAACCTTGGGACCTATGTTTCTTTGGGCCTGGCTTACTTCACTTAATATAAAGTCCCTAAGTCTATCCATTTCCTAACAAATGGGGCAATGTTATTCTTTCTGATGGAGGCATAGAATTCCATTGTGTGTGTGTGTGCATGTATGTGTGTGTGTGTGTGTGTGTGTGTGTGTGTGTGTGTGTGTCACATTCTCTTAATGCATTCATCTGCTGAGGGGCATCTGGGTTGGTTCCATATCTTAGCTATGGTAAATAATGGTGCAATAAACAGTGTTGTGCTGGGAGCTTTAGTATGGTCTTGTTTGTGGTCATTTGGGTAAAACCCAAAAGTAGGATTGCTGGGTCATAGGGCAGCTCAATGTGGAGTCTTTTGAGGAACCTCCATACTGCTTTCTAAAGTGGTTGAACAACTTTACACTCCCACCATCAATGCAGTAAGGTTCCCTTCTGTCCACATCCCCTAAAGCATCTGTTGTTGTTAGAGTTCCTGATTATAGCCATTCTAACTGGGGTGGGGTGGTATCTCAATGTTGTTTGATTTGCATTTCTTTTATGGCTAGAGAGGTTGAGCATTTCTTCATGTGTCTATTGGCCATTCTTATGTCCTCTTCAGAGAAGTTTCTCTTTAAATCTTTAGCCCACTTATTTATTGGGCAGTTGTTTCTTTGAGGATTTGTTGTTGGGGGATTTAATTTTTCGAATTCCAAGTATATTTTAGATATGAGACCCTTGTCCGTTGTATGGCTAGTGAAGATCTTCTCCCAACCTGTGCACTTTCTATTGATCTTGCTAGCTATGTCCTTTGCACTGCAGAAACTTTGCAGCTTCAAATAAAATGAAAGCAAGGGTTATACTGTGGGGGAGGGACATACAAAGCAACAAAGAAATCATCTTATAAATATGTTAGAAACAATCCCAAGAAAGAAAAAAAAAACATTTGAATACTTATCTTGGGGTTCATTTCACCTAACATCAACTTATCTGACCTTTTCTGCTTGTCTCAGACATATACTAGTTATTGCAAATAAGGGAAACCATGGGACCTATGTATCTTTGGGCCTGGCTTACTTCACTTAATATAATTTTTTTCCAAGTATTTCTATTTCCTAACAAATGGGGTGATGTCATTCTTTCTGATGGAGGCATAGAATTCCATTGTGTATATATACTACATTTTCTTGTTCCATTCATCTACTGAGGGGCATCTGGATTGGTTCCATATCTTAGCTATGGTAAATAATGCTGCAATAAGCAACAAGATGTGTGAGTCATTATGAGTCATTATGTTGAAAAAGGAACTTTGCAAATTTGGCTAGGTGGGGCGAGGTGGGGGCTGGGAGGGGGAGATGGGAAGGGATAGGAAGGGGAAACAAAGGAGGTGGGAACAATACTTGATTAAAAAATGTGCTCATTACCTTGCCCATGTAATTGTAACCCCTCTGTATGTTATTTTCACAATAAAAAAAGAAAAAAAGAAACTTTGCAGCTTCATGCAATCCAATTTGTCCAACTTTTCTTTGATTCACTTTTTTTTGTCAGTTGTGGGGCTTGAATTCTGGGCCTGGACACTGTCCCTGAGTTCTTCAGCTCAAGGTTAGAACTCTACCACTTGAGCCACAGCATCACTTCAGATTTTCAACATAAGAGACTCATGGAGTTTCCTGCCCAGGCTAGCTTTGAATCACAATCTTCAGATCTCAGCTTCCTGAGTAGCTAGGATTACAGGCATGAGCCACTGGTGTCCAGCTCATCCATTTTACTACAAAAATTCAGTTTTGTACTTATTCACTCACAGCTGAGTAAAATTCATATATATATATATATATATATATACATATATATATATATATAATGTGTATATGTGGTATGTATGCATATATATTATATAATTTTCACCATCCGTTCATCTATTGATGAGCACTTAGGTTGATTACACAGTTTGGCTATTGGGAAGAGAATCTTAAACATGGGTATAAAGGGATCTCTATTGTATGCCTACTTTGATTCTTGACAGGATGTAGATGTGCTAATCATGTTTCACTTACAAGAATAGACTATATTGACACCTCTTTAAAGCTGTATTTAAAACAATGTCTATAGATGGAGACATGGCTCAAGTGGTTAAGCACTAGCCATGAGTAAACAAGCTGAATAAGAGTAGGAAGCCCTGGGTTCATTCCCTGGCACTGGCAAAAAAATAAAAATAAAACTATGAAAGCCTATATATTCTATACTAATATTGAGTAAGTGATGTGCAAATATAGTAATGGCAACCAATTATTATTGAGCACAAGCTTAATGTCAAACCTACTATATAAGTACTAGGTTATAATTTTAGAAATAAAAAGTTAAAGCTTAGAGAATTTGTTTTCCTAAAATAGCACAGTAACTCAGAGCCAGAGGTCAATCATAGCTCTTATTCCAAAAGCAGTATTCTTTTCACTATGTTTAGCTACTCCATAAAATTAATGGAGACATCTGTGGGAAGAAGTTACAGAAATCAGTACTATTTAGAGCTATTTAGAGTCACTGGGGAAACCTAAGAAGTTGGACCATGGGAGGGAATACAAATGTGAGCATAGAAGGAGGATCTGCATAATTCCCTCTCATCCGTCAACTAATTTTCACATAACACACCCTATCATGCTTCTGTGGACAAAATAAACCCTATTCTTTCTGCTTTACAAAATGGCTTTGAACTTGGAGGCCTATGAACACAAAGACTCTATCTAACAATAGTTTGCATGACATTCTGGCAGTTGCTTTTTCAGCTTTGCCAGAAGTAATTAATTCTACTCATTCAGTGGTTGGGTCACAGTGATATTTCTTAGCTAGAGCATCTGTTTTTTATTCTTCATGGAAATAAAAAAAAACTGAAGAAAAAAATCCATAATTAAGGTTCTTGATTATATTGCTATAAAACTAACTTAAAACATTTGGTTATTATTTGGAATATAGGAATGTTTGGACTTGCATTTCAGAAGTATCCTCATTCACTAATAGTTTATAAAATGAAACTTTATAAAATGAACCAACCTGAGATAAAATTTATATACCAATCCATCCATTTACAATGTATGATTCAATACCTTTTATAATAATCTTGAGAGTTGTGCATACATCACCAAAATAAATTATAGAACATTTTTATTACTTAATAAGAACAAGGCTGTGTGTGGTGACTTGTACTTGAAATTCCACTTATTTGGAAGATTGGGGACATAGCTCAAGTGGTTAGCAAGCAAAGACCATGAGATAAAATTCCAGCATCATTAAAAAAACTCACATTCCTTAGCTGTCAACCCCTTACCCTCACCACCACTACAGTCTTAGGCCTCAACTTTCTTTCTCTATAAAGTAATGTTATATTGTCTCAAATCTTTAAGTATTTTCTAATTTTGAAGGAAATAGTCCTATTCTAAAAGCCATCTGAAGAATACCTGAAGTTCTTAATATTTTTCAAAGAGAATAAAGAAACAATAAATAACAACACATTTCTAATGTTAAGTCACATAAACTGCTGCTATCTGTGTTTAGTGGGTAGTCTATCTATATTGTGGTTTTATAAAGTTAAATGTGTTCAGTCTGGGTGCTGGTGGCTTACACCTATAATCTTAGCTACTCATGAGGTAAAGATGTGAGGATTGCTATTTGAGTAGTTCAGCAGATTTCATCTCCAGCCCAGTAAAAAAGCTGGACATGTAGCTTAATGTAGTAGAATACTAGCTTTGAGCAAGTAAGCCAAGCAAGTGCTCAAGGTCCTAAACTCAAGCCACAGTGCTAGCACACACACACACACACACACACACACACACACACAAACACACGGAAGTTTTAACATGGCATTTTCTTTCACTCTCAGTCCGGATACCTTAAGTCTACTTTCTCAGAATATAAATAGGATACTCAAGTAACATTCTTCTAAGAAATCTCAAGACTGCTAGGCCCATGTGATCTATAGTGGCATTTGTTTCTTGAAACCTCTAGTGAAACCAGGAGCTCCCAGATTTTCTTTCAAGGTACAGCAGAAAGAGGGGTAAGTTCAAATAATGATATGCTGGATGGCAAAATTGGGAAGTAGGAAATATGTGTAACCAGGGACTATGAATTCTCTTTAGAGCAGTACTCCTCTCCTGCTTTGAAGATTGCATAGTAAAGCTGAAAGATTACAGATAATATAATCTTGATTTGAATTCTATATTTATTTAGTAGTTATGTGGTCTTAATCTTTCTTATTCATTATTAATTTATCTTGGGTAAAATAAATGGTACCATCTAATTGGCAGAGCATAAGTATTAGGAGAGTAAAATAATGACATGTGGAAGTACCAGGTATCATATATTTATATCATACATTCGCCTCTCCTTTCATAGCGCTTTCCCATAAATTCTAGATCTCAAGGTCTCAATTTCTCTTCTCTAATCATCTGAGGCCTGACCAACACATTACACCTATGTTCATCAATAACTGAAGGTCTGAGTTTGTTGTCTACTAACCAACTATGATATTAGTGTTACTTACTTAATATATGGTAACTCTTGTTGTCTCCTAGCACGCTAGCTGGAAAGCTCTGATTTCTCCCATCTCTTCCCTCTAAATTCTACTCTAATGGGCTCATCTGATTAAGTTAAGCCTACTTAACACACACTTCCTTTTATTAACTCATGATGATGGATCACAATGCTTCAAAAGTTAAAATGTATTCAAATCACTTGGGTATTCTGTTTAAATGCAAATTTGAATTCAGTACTAGGCATAATCATAAGATAGGCTCTAAGATTCCTTCTCCCTAGGATACACAGGATGAAAACTCCCTTACCCTTGACTGTGAGTGGGTCCTGTACATATGTTCTCATAATCTGGTTATGTTAAATGGCCAAAATTGAAGGGATATTTTTGTCAAGATAATTTAATTCAGGCCTCAGATCAGTTGATTTTGAGTTAATAAAAGAAAGTTTGTCCTAAGTAGGCTTAACCTAATCAGATGAGCTCATTAGAGTAGGATATAGAAGGGAGAGATGGGAGAAATCAGAGCCTTCTATTTAGAATGCTAGCTGTGAAGAGGTAAGCTGACATAAGCTCTATAGATATGAGAAAGAGAATTCTGCCAACAACCATGTGAGCTTCACATTAGACTAAGCCATGACCAACATCTTGAATTTAGCCTTGCAGATGACTCAAATTGTGTCCAGACTCCTCTTTCATAAATATTATGTCCTGATAAATGTGTGTTGTTTAAAGCTACTAAACTTTTGGAAATATATAACACAGCACTATATTATTAATATAGCACATCTTGGTAGGGACTTAACAAACCACTGGGTGACTATGTTGTATGTCATAAGTCTGAATAACAAGAATATATCATATAATTATTCTAAGATTTAGAGCAAAAATAGATGTTAGGGGTGTATACCTGTGTATATTTTTATGATTTCTTCAACTTTAGACATAAAGTTATTGATTCTTGATCCATAGTTATAAACTCTATTTTCTGAGATTGATTCTTATGTGACTTTTGTGAGAAATTTGCACTAAACTTCTAGACATGGTTCACAGTTAGGATTTCATCCCTTTAATTTGCTACTCTTGCAAGAAAATTAAATATGTCTTAATCAAATGCAAATAGCACCACACAGAATTAATTACCATTTTATCAATCTTGTCCAATTCTCTTTAAACACACCAGGTATTAAAAGTAACAAGATCTTAATGATTACACTCAAGGTTTTAAATAACTCAAGCAAAAGGGAATTGTTTCTTGGTTTTACTAAATACAAATAATTATTCATAAATCAAGTTTTAACCACAGTATCTTTGTAAAATTACTTCATCAAGAGTATACTAACATGTCAAAAGCTATACATATTTAATATGTACAATGCGATGATTATGTAGACAATCACCACTATCAAGGTCATAGTCATATCTTCTATTTTCTTGCTAAGAATACTTAATCCTGTTACATCTATCCTCTTAAAAAATATCACATTGTTAGATATAGGTATCACTTCTTTCTTCTTCTTTTTTATTGTGAAAATACTGTACAGAGAGGTTATAATTACATGAGCAAGGTAATGAGTACATTTGTAAACCCCTGTTCTATTGTCTGCGTCTATGAGATTCACTATTTTTGACTGTATGTATAAAGAATAAAGATAATATTTACCTTAGTTTTCACTTTATTTCACTTAGCATAATGTCATGAAAGTCTATTCATGTTCTCACAAATGGCAGGATTTTCTGCTAAGTTTAAATAGTTCGTTGTATGTATATACATATATATATATATAATACTTTAATCATCCACCAAGGGACATTTAAGTTATTTCAATATATTGAGTATTAAACACTGAAGTGATGAATATATGGATACAGGTATCTCTGAAATGATCATTTCTCCATTGAATACTAGGATACAGATGCCTCCTCAAGAGGATTAATACATTATATGAATATATTTTGTCATTACACATTACTCCATTTTTGTGCATCATAAAAAATAATTGTTATATTACTCATTTACACATAGTATTATAAAACATAGATACACATAAATCTAAAGGAGATAGATATATGTTTTTATATCAATGACCATAAACTTTTCTATCTTATAAGGTTAAGAAAAACAGTTACATAATATATTTAATGTAAGATATAATATATATACATGCAATATACTGTATATACATGAAATATATATATATACATAATGCATATATCTATACATATAAGTATAAATTAATATAAATTAGTTTTATTTCTACTGTACCTCTAGTTTCAATTTTTTTGGGAAACCTCTTTACTTATAATGGCTGTGTCAAGTTATATTCCAACTAACAGTGCATCAAGGTTCCCCTTTCTATCCTACTTAGCATTTGTTATCTTAATTTTTTAATAGCAGAAATCACAATGTGTGTGGAGTGAAATATTGTGTCAATTTGCATTTCTCTGAAGATTAGTGATGTTGACAGTTTTTCATGTGTAGATTAGCCATTTGTATATCTTGTTTTGAGAAGTGTCTGTTTAAGTGCTTTGTAAGTTTTTAAATCATGTTATTTGCTTTTGTGCTATTGACTTGCAGGTTTTTCTTATTTTTTTATAGTTTTCTGTTTCTTTTTTTTATTGTGAGAATACCATACAGAGGAGTTACAATTACTTGGGCAAGATAACGAGTTCATTTCTTTTTTTTCTTTTTTTTTATTGTGAAAATACTGTACAGAGGGGTTACAAATACATGGACAAGATAATGAGTACATTTCTTATCAAGCATTGTAGCCTCCTCTTTTGTTTCCCCTTCCCATCCCTTCGAATCCTCTCCCTGTCCCTCCACCCAATCCTCCTCCCCCCCACCAAAGTTTTAAAGTTCATTTTCGACATAACGACTTGTATATCTCATTGTTGCAATGGGTCCAACTGTATCCCTAGTTAAACGATTTGTTTTTGCCCTTCCCCTCCATAAATTATACCAACATCAAATACAATGAAAGCAGGGGTTATAACGTGGAGGAGGGACATACAAAGCAACATAGAAATCATCTTATAAATATGTTAGAATCACTTGCATGAAAGAAGGAAAATGTTTGAATATATATCTTGGGGTTTTTGAAAGTTAACTGCTTGATCAAATATATGGCTTATATTTTCTACCATTCCATATTTTGCATTGCATTTTGATGATTGTTTCATTTTCTGTGCAGAAACATCTTAGTTTGATATAATCTCACTGGCTTTTGGTAGCATACAAAAAATATTATGCTTTTACTGCTAGGGAGCTAGATAAGATCAGTTTCATCTTTGGAAAATTACTCAGTAGAGGATAAATGGCATTGTAGAACAATAAGAATAAAACCATATATGGTAGTATGAGTTCAAAATGCATCTGATCTTATCTACCATTATTGTAATATACCACAAAGAGTTTAAAATTATACAATGCAGGCAAATATATATTAAAGAGTAAAACTTCAATATTGTTACCACAGTAATCATCAGCTTGCTATCATCTAGTTTCAAAATGGGATCAGAAACAGTAATTTCCTGCCAGGTACTACAACCCAAATATAACCCCTCCTCTTCATTAAGTGCTATTATGTAAAAAGAACAGACGAAAGTTAACATGTAGAAAATCCTTAATCAAGAATAGGTAATAGTCAGGTGGCTACCATAACAATACTCTCTCTCCTCTCCATTATCAATAATTACTAATCAGTAATGTTTTGAGCACCATTTGCCAGATATACAAATGAATTTATACTATTTTAAATTTAATCTTTGCAACAATCTTATGAAATAAGTACTATAACCATACACATCCCAATGAATACTCTTATTATCATGATAATATTTTTGAGTTTCTTTCAGGGACCAAGCACTGCAATAAATGTTTTGCATTCATTCTAGTGGAATATTCATGAAAATTTTATGACAAGTTATCTGTATTAGTCAGTTTTCACTGCTCTAATGTAATAATCTGATATTAGCTATTTATGAACAAGAAATTTGTTTAGCTCACAGTTTTGTAAATTCAAGTACATGATGTTGGCATCATCTCAGTTATCTTTTGCATGGTGGCTAGCAATGGCAGGGTATCTGTAAAAGCAAGCAAGTGATTACAATTGAAGCCAAGAACAGAAAAAGAGAAAACTGTAGTTGACTGTGGTAGTTCATGCCTGTAATCTCACCTACTTGGGAGGCAGAGATCAAGATGATCCAAGTTGGAGAATATGATTAGCAAAAATTTACCAAAGCTCAATCTCAATAAATTGGTTGAGTCATAACATGTCTATGATCTCAGCTACACAGGAGGCCATAGGTAAGTGACTGAAGTCTGTGGTTGGCATCAAGCAAAAATTCAATACCGTAACTAAAAGATAACTAAAGCAAAGCAGGGCTGGAAATGTTGAGAGGGGTGACATTGATCAAGACACACTGTATTCATAACCTGTGTTGTTGAGTGGCAACTCCTTTGTACAACTGCTTAAGATAATAATAAAAATCTTCAAGAAAAAGCACCAGAGGCATGGCTTAAATGCCTAGCAAGTGCAGTTAGTAGTTAAAACTCTAACATGACCTCAAAAAATAAAAAGAAAGAAAAATACTTTAGAAATAATATTGAGAGCAATAATACTGACCTGATATAGGTACTTCCCTGGAAATTTCTCATCTGCTAGATAAGGAAGCCTTTTTATGTTAGTTCTGTCTGCTTTTTCATGGTAGTGATACAAAACTACTGTACTACCATTATCATTCCAATTTCAAGTAATAATAGGAAGAGTTAGGAGGAATCTATTTAACACTGAAGTTTGTTTAGACGTTACGCTAAACTACAATCCTTAGAAATAAGCAAGAGTCTATGCTAAGCACATCATAAATTTGTGACAAATAATTCATACTCAAAAATCTTGATATATAGAATAATGTAACATTTATACCCATTGTTAGTATTATGCTCACCTTTGGTCCTCACCTCCACCCAGACCCGGTCCTGCTCCCATTCCTGGAGTTCCTGCCATACAGCTGGCCCCTCCCTCTCTCTGCCCAGACCCACCTGAACTTCCATCTACCTCATTTCCTATCCCTCAGACCCTCCTGCTACCTGGGTGGCGATGGAGGCCGTGTGCTCTCTCTTGGGGAAATATGACTCCTGTAATAAACCTTATAATAATCTTTCTCCTGTGCCTGCCTGCCTCTGCGTGGCCTCCTGGGATCCTCCTTTTTCACCCATCCTAAAAAGAGATCTGAAAGCTGGGTGCTGGTGGTTCACACCTTTAATCCTAGCTGCTCAGGACAAAGAATTCTAAGCAATTGGGTGATGAAGTTTAGTAATTATAAAAGAATACCAATACATGACTCAGTGAGAACAGGAAAATAAATATATGAAATCAGAAGTTTGATAAAATGATAAATCACATTTCAAATGAACCATTCCAAAATTCTGAAACTGAAAAATTAAATAGCATAAATAGTAGAATTGAGTAAGCAAAAGGATTTGCCAACTAGGACACAAGTCAAATGAGGAGCAATCACAGGAGTGGTGAGAAATTTAAGAAAAGATTTAAAAAATGTAGAACTATTTTGTGAATTATTTGAAACCATGAAATAATTCATTATGGAATTTCCAGAAGGAAAGGAGAAAGCATATAGCTTATTCAAATAAATAATGCAGAAAACCTCCCAAATCTGGAAAGAAATATGGATATACTGGTACAGAATTTTCTAGATCCCCTACAAATTGAAGATAAATAGGATATTATAAGATTAACTATAGTCCAACTTGCGAAAATCAAGCATAGCAAAGGAAGAGAGACTCATCTCACAGAAACTTATCATAGGCAGATTTCTCAGCAAAACTCCTACAGGACAGGAGAGAATAAAATTGCACATTCAAAGCACTAAAAGTAAATCCTACTAACGCAGAATACATTATGCATAAAAGTTGTACTTCAGAAATTAAAAAAAAAGCAAAACTTTCCCAAACAGCCAGATGTGGTATCGCATGCCTGTAATCTCACACTCAGAGAGGCAGAGACAGAAGATCATGCATTTAAGGTCAGTTTGGGATACAAAGGGATTTCAAGACTATGGTGGGCTTCAAAACTAGACTCTATCTTTAAAACAAACAAAACAAAAACAAACATTCCAAGGAAAACAAATGTGGAGGTAGTTTATCACCACTATACGTATACAAAATGTTAAAAAAGGGATGCCTTTCAACAAAAAGTATTCAAATTAGCAATAGGAATGTGTAGGAAAATATAAATTTCACTGATACTGAGTAATATAGCCAAATTCACAATGTTATACTATTATAATAGTGGTGTGTATATCAGTTAACTATAATTTGCACATTAAAGACAAAGTATGAAGAATGAATAAAGAAGTTGTGGTGTATATATGTATGTGTGTGTGCATGTGTGTATACATGCATGCACACATAATGAAATTTTACATAGCTACACAGAAAAATGAAATCATGTTATATCCAGATAAATGGATGCAACTCGAGGACATCATACTGAGTGTGACAAATTCAAAAACCAAAGTACATAGTGTTTTCATTTATAGGTGGAAGCTAGAACTAAAAGACATTTACACACATCGACATGTATATATGAATAAATATCCATACGTATAGCTACTTAGATGGTTTAACTGAGCTCTAATCAAACTAAAAGACTACTAAGGAGGAGAAAGGGATGAGAATAAAGAGGATGACTAACTGTGTAATATAAGGTAAGTATATATGAAGCAGCATACAGAGACTCAACCGATGATCGATGAGGGGATGGGAGGATAGAGAAATAGATGAGGTGAGGAATAGCAGGAAGGTGGATAAAAAAGATTGAGCATTACCAAAATAGACTATTTGCAATTATTAAAATGTAACAAGGAAACTTGTTGGGGGAACTATTTCTTAGAGGGAAGGGTGCAGGGAATGTAACTGATGGGAACATAGCATTGGCATGTATGAAAACATAACAATGAAATCCCCTCATGTGTTACTGATATAAACCAAGAAAAAAAAGCATATAAAGGGATAGTCCAGGAGTTGACTTAAGGTTTGAGTAAGACCCATGTGCTCACAGTGTATCTACTGTCCTTTCCACTGTCCAGCCTGCTTTTGTTCAGTAAACCATGGCTGTCTTCCAAATGATGGAACTCTCAGGAGAAAGAGATTCCTTCCCAAGTGCTCTGGTGAAATGCTCATCTCAGCCCGAATTGGCTACTCTAAGGGGGAAGACAAACCTTTCAGAAAAACACAGACAAGATTATTTCTTTGTTGCTTTGTATGTCCCTCCTCCACAGTATAACCCCTGCTTTCACTGTATTTGATGTCGGTATAATTTGTGGAGGGGAAGGGGAAAAACAAATCGTTTAAATAGGGATACAGGTGGACCCATTGCAACAATGAGATGTACAAGTCGTTATGTTGAAAACGAACTTTACAACTTTGGGGGAGAGGGGGGATGAGGGGAGGATTGAGTGGGGGGGCAGGGGGAGGATGGGAAGGGATGGGAAGGGGAAACAAAGGAAGAGGCTATAATGCTTGATAAGAAATGTACTCATTATCTTGCCCATGTAATTGTAACCGTTCTGTACAGTATTTTCACAATAAAAAAATTGGAGATGGAGAGTGTTTCCAAAGGCAAAGTAATAGCATTCTGCAAAAACAGGTATCATCAACTACAGAGGTACAACCCTAGAAGATTCGTACTGTGGCCAGGTGTTCAGAGACTGGAGTAAAGTGTGGAGAGAGATAGCCCGAAGCATCTTCTGGAGCTGCATTACTTAGGTTCTTCAAAAGGAATTAAGTAAATACAAGTCCAGAGTTTATAAAAATAAATAACTCTAGTGACGGTGCTACCAATAAATACACAATATGAAAATATGTAGCTCCTTTGAACAACTTATAATTTAACAAAATAAATAGCAGGAACCTAGAACTTGTGGTATCAGGGGATATGAGGGTGGTCAAGAAGAGGCTGGGAGCTAAGGGGAGATAAGAACTGTGGGAAAATGTAGTCAGAATATTCAGTGTACATATGAAAAATGGAACCAGAAAAATTGAGGGGATGGGTGAGATTTGCAGAGATATGGAAGAATGATGGAATGATATTGATCAAGATGCATTGTACTCATAAACTGACAGGTTGAATTTAAACTTGTTTGCACAATTACTTAAAGATAAAAATAAAAACTAAAAAGGAATAAATTGTGATGACAACAATGCATATACGTGGAGGGGCACCAGAACAAAAGGCGGGTTATTTTGTTATATGATTGAAGTCGTGACAGTTGAAAACAAATAGTTATTAGTATAAGGTATCTTATGTGAGCCTTATATTAAACAAAAGCATGAATCTAGTATGTATATTAGGTATAATACTATACTTCTATGTGAGCTTATGTGCATTAATTTAGTATACTAATTTTACAATTAATTTGATTATAATAATAGTTTCACAGTGCATGTATATATCAAACCTTTACTTTGCACACTTTAGTCATCCATCAATATTCATAGGGGATTTTTACAGAGTACCCCATGTGGAAAGCAAAATCTGCCAGTGTTCAAGTTCCTTATAGAAGATGGCATAATATTTGCATATAGCCTACATATAACATCATATATACTTTACATAACCTCAAAATTGCTTTAATATAAAAAATAAATGCTATGTACATAGTCATTACACGCCATCCTTTAGGGAATAATTACAAGAAAAAGTGTAAATATTCAGCACAAAAATATCCTTTTCATTGTTAAGAATTGATGGTTGGATTCATAAATACAGGTAGAGTCTATGTGTTGGTACAACTTGGTCAATATTAACTCTATAAAGCTGAAAGAGAATATTCATTTTTTAACAACTTGTATTTCTTCGTATGTAGGGCTGTACAAATAGATGGCAAACATCCCTGTCAATTTCAAATTACTGTGGGATTGAGTCAGTCTATTTTTTCTGCCTTGCTATGTGGGAGGCATTGTCAAAACAATTAGGTAAATTTTCATTTAAATGAGAAAGTTACAATCCTAAAACAAAACTAATCAAATAAAGGGACAAAGTTTTGATAAAATGGACTGGATCATTTGGCATGTTCTGAATAGAGCTTTAATTTGACAAGCACATCAGATATTTTTAAGAGCTTGAAGTTGATGTGGAATTGGATTTACAGGGGAATAAACAATCTCTAATGCCAGCTAATTGTTGTAATCAACTTACCTTTGACACTGGAAAAATTCTCAACTTCCTGTGCTTACCGCAAAAACTTCTCTTTCTTGTAAGGCAAACCTATTCACATAGTTTTAGAATATTCTTTCTTCTACACTTAAAAATGCAAACATATTAATGTGTATACAAACACACACACATGAGTCCATAGTACATTTTTGTTACTTTTACTTAGTTAAAGTTGATGTTTGCTATTTCAGTTGAACCAGAATTAGCTTTTCCTTTATGGGAAAGGATAATAAAACATATTTCTTAGTCCTACAGTGGCAATGCAGGTTGATTTGAAAAAATTGCTGCCTCTAAGAGCTGATGTTCTAAGACCATGAGTTGATACCATTTTTTTCTTGGTAA
Organism: Dipodomys spectabilis; assembly: GCF_019054845.1. Lineage (NCBI taxonomy): Eukaryota > Metazoa > Chordata > Mammalia > Rodentia > Heteromyidae > Dipodomys > Dipodomys spectabilis. The sequence goes on along the minus strand of NW_024871002.1, from coordinate 2,699,132 downwards.
CTAAGCTAGTTTTAATTACTAGTATATAACAATTCAAGTATTGACCTGAAGATATTCTCAAATCCTGGAAGAAAACAGAAGTAGGCTGAAGACTGAAGTGAAGTATTTTAAAGCCAGTCCAGGAAAGAAAGGCAATGAGACTCCAGAAGTGGAACTGTGGCTCAAGTGGGACAGTGATAGCCTTGAGCACAAAAACTCAGGAACAGTGCCCAGACCCTAAATTCAAGCCTCAGGCCTAGCATAAGCACACACACACACACACACACACACACACACACACACACACACCAAACAACAACAACAACAACAGATTCTATGAGCATGGATAAACTGGGCTTTGTGCTAGGCTAAAATTTCTCACTTTAACACAGAGAGATGAATCCAAACAGCAAGTGATTCAGACAATAAAAAAATTAAATTGGATGCTAAAGCATACTTGATTAACCAAGAAGAATACCAGAGAAGACAAAACACATAAAACAAGTAAAATGCAACCAGTAAATGGTATACTTAACCATATGGATAAGTACATTAAATAGAATTACAAATGCACTATAAGCCATTTATAACGAAGCTGGGTAAAATGACATCTATGCATATGCTGTCTGTAGGTATTGTTCTTTAAAAACCAAAGACATCATAGATCAAAAGGAAAACAGTATGAACAGAAATGCCAGAGTAACTATATTAATGTTGGGCAAACTAGATTATGAGAGAAGTAATATAACTAGTTATAAAAAGGAAATGTTTTTTCTTTCTTGTGATTGTTTCTAACATATTTATAAGATGATTTTTTTGTTGCTTCGTATATCCCTCCCCCACGGTATAACCCTTGGTTTCACTGTATTTGATGTTGGTATAATTTGTGGAGGGGAAGGGAAAAAACAAATCGTTTAACTAGGGATACAGGTGGACCCATTGCAACAATGAGATGTACAAGACGTTAGGTCGAAAAACGAACTTTACAACTTTGGCGGGGGGGGGGGGGGGGGGGGGGGAGGTGGGAGGGTGGAGTGGAGTGGTGGGAAGTGAGGAGGGGGGAGCGGGGAGCGGCCAGGGCAGGGGGAGCGGGAGGGGTGGGGGTGGGGGGGAGATGGGAAGGGGAAACAAAGGAGGAGGCAACAATGCTTTATAAGAAATGTACTCATTACCTTGCCCATGTAATTGTAACCCCTCTGTACAGCATTTTCACAATAAAATAAAATAAAATAAATTTAATTTTTAAAAAGTCACACCAAGAGGAAGAAATAATGATGTTAAATACGGCATGTTTCTGGGCTGGAAAGGTGGCTAAGTGGTAGAGTGGTTGCCTTGCATGCATGATGCTTTGGGTTCGACTCCTCAGCATCACATAAGCTGAAAAAGCTGGAAGTGGCAATGTGGCTCAAGTGATACAGTGCTAGCCCTGAGCTGAAGAGTTAAGGGACAGCACCCAGGACTAGAGTTCAGGCCCCAAGACCGACTAAATAAATAAACAAATAAATAAATATATAAGCCATGTTTCTAATAAAAGAATTTTATGTGTCTTTTTTTTTTTTTTAAACCAGGGCTGAGAACCGAACCCAAGGCCTTGCGCGCGCCAGGCGGGCGCCCTTCCGCTGGGCTAAACCCCCAGCCCCTAAGAGAATTTTAAAGTACATAAAGTGAAAACTGATAGAACTAAGTTGGAAATTGGGAAATCTATAATTTTAATGCGAGTTTGGAATTTTTTCACAGCAATGGATAAAAGTAAAAAGTATGCTACCAAAATAAAAATGTTCTAAACAACACTATTAACAGCCTGAACCTAACTTGCATTTATAGACTACTGAAATTGATAAAATTAGACAAATATTTCTAAGCTTATGTATGAATTCACTTATATAGATTATATATTTAATAAAATAACTATGATTAAATAAAAATGTTGAAGTCTTCTCTTATCCAATAACAATAATATTCACTTAGAGGTTAATGTTACTTCCTGAAAATTCTCGTGTTTGCAAATTAAGGAATATACACCTAAATTAACCAACAAACAAAAATTAAATGAAAAGGAAAGACAACATTTTAAATAAAAGATATACAGGCACACTACACCAAAATTTGTTTGCAGCTGCTAAGGAAGTTGTTACAAGAAAATTCATAACACTGAATGTTTATATTAAGAAGAAAATAAAGGTTTGAAAATCAATTATGTTTTAATCTCAAGAATATAAAGACAGACAGGATCTGGACCCACAAATAAATAGAAGTAAGGAAAATTAGCAGATGTAGATAGTTTAATGTAATAAAGATAATCAGAAAGAATAAACAAGACCAATGATGGAAAAGAAAAGAATTTATTGATATTAGATTTGTAAATTATAATGTCGTGGATTCAACAGAAATTAAAATTATATATCAGGAAAAATTCTTTAAGGGAATCAATTAAATAATTTGGGAAAAAGAATAAAAATTTCTTGCAAATTACAAGTTAACAAAACAGCAAAATTAGAAAATATAGAAATCAGTAACCATCATTAAAATAAAAAACGTCTTAACAAGAAAGAAAAATCTGGCAAATAAAGTTTGTATGCATTAAAGACAACTTTATCCTATTCACTATTTATTATCAATTCATATGAAACACATCAAATAAAAATATGATGATCCTCAAAAGGCACACGTTTATGATAAACTCTCAGCAAAATATGAAAAAAGAGAACTTCCGTAATCTGACAAAGAAAAAATATCACATGATATCTTGGTAGTCAAGCATTCAAATTACTCTCGTGCAAATCAAAAAATAGTAAGTATATAGACTCTAACTTGCTTATAGTCTGCACTGTAACTGTTCTACCTAGTGAAATAAGCAAGAGAAATACCTAAAAGAAAGCAAAAAATATCATACTTATTTTGCTAGCAATCACAGATTATTCGCTGATCTAATAACAGAAATCCCATGATACAACCTTCTATTAGGCCTGTTGATTTGGGTTTCCCTGTTCCCAGGATCTACAAATAGGTTGTCCTTACTTTCATTCTAACTTGTAGAGAAGATAATTCAAGGGTCATCAGAAGTTATTCACTTCCTTGAACTTTTTTGGGTTTTTTTGGTCGTGGGGCTTAAACTCTGGGCCTAGGCACTGTCCCTCAGCTCTTCAAGTCAAGGCTAACACTTTAACACTTGAGCCACAGCACCACTTCCAATTTTCTAGTGGTTTACTGGAGATAAAATTCTCATGAACATAGTCGTGCTGGTAGCTTTAGTGTGGTCTTGTTTGTGAACATTTGGGTAAATGCCCAAAAGTGGGATTGCTGGGTCATAGGGAAGCTCTATGTGGAGTCTTTTGAGGAACCTCCATACTGCTTTCCAAAGTGGTTGAACAAGTTTATACTCCCACCAACAATGCAGTAAGGTTCCCTTCTGTCCACATCCCCTCCAACATCTGTTGTTTTTAGAGTTCTTGATTTTAGCCATTCTAACTGGAGTGAGGTGGTATCTCAATGTTGTTTTGATTTGCATTTCTTTTATGGCTAGGGCTGTTGAGCATTTCTTCATGTGTCTATTGGCCATCCTTCTTTCCTCTTCAGAGAAGCTTCTCTTCAAGTCTTTTGCCCACTTATTTATTGGGCAGTTGTTTCTTTGAGGATTTGTTGTTGGGGGATTTAATTTTTTGAGTTCCAGGTAATATTTTAGATATGAGACCCTTGATATGGAACCAACCCAGATGCCCCTCAGTAGATGAATGGATCAAGAAAAGGTGGTATATATACACAATGGAACTCTATGCCTCCGTCAGAAAGAATGACATTGCCCCATTTGTTAGGAAATGGAAAGGCTTGGAAAAAAATTATATTAAGTGAAGTAAGCCAGGCCCAAAGAAACATAGGTCCCATTGTTTCCCTTATTTGCAATATCTAGTATATGTCTGAGTCAAGCAGAAAAGGTCAGATAAGGTGATGTTAGGGAAATGAACCCTAAGATATGTATTCAAATGTTTTTTTTTCTTTCATGAGATTGTTTCTAACACATTTATAAGATTATTTCTTTGTTGTTTTGTATGCCCCTCCCCCACAGTATAACTCTTGTTTTCACTGTATTTGATGTCGGTATAATTTGTGGAGGGGAAGGGGAAAAAATCGTTTAAATAGGGATACAAGTGGACCCATTGGAACAATGAGATATACAAGTCGTTATTTCGAAAATGAACTTTACAATTTTGGTGGGGGGGTAGGGAGGATTGGAGGGGCAGGGGGTGGATGGGAAGGGATGGGAAGGGGAAACAAAGGAAGAGGATACAATGCTTGATAAGAAATGTACTCATTATCTTGCCCATGTAATTGTAACTCCTCTTTACAATATTTTCACAATAAAAAAAATTCTCATGAACTTTCTTGCCCAGACTGGCTTTAAACCATGATGCTCAGATCCCAGCCTTCTGAGTAGCTAGGATTACAGGCGTGAGCCACCAGCACCCAGATGAAATGATTTTTTTTTAACAGTATAGATTTCATGAACTTGACCCTCCATGTAAATGGTATCATATTTATCAAGGGGGTGAGTTGGTTAATGGGAATGGGAAGAAGGGCAGAGGAAAGAGAATGATAGGGCAAAATGTGTCCAAATGGACTGGTTTTACTAATGAAGATGCAATAAATTATCTTACTGGAAGCTATTGAGCAGCATGGTGTAGGGGATTGGTGAAAAAGCAATAGAGAATATTGTTCTCATTAAAATGAATATACCTGTGAAATGCCATGGCAATACCTCCTTATAGAATTAATATACACAGATAAAATGAATGGGAGGAAAGGAAAACAGGCTCTGTCAGGGGCAAGTACCAGCAGGAGTGTGGAGGGTAAACAGGTTGAGTATATGTACCTTATATGAATATCTGAAAATAGAATAATGAAACTTGTTGAAACTGGTTTAACAAACGGGAAAAATAAGGGTGAGTTACGGAGCAGGTGAGTTTGGCAGGGTGAACTGTATACAATTGTAGAAGTGTCAAAATGAAAACACTCTTCTGAAACTAATGTATGCTAATAAAGACAACTACTTAAAGATAATTTTAAAAAATAAGTACATACATAAAATTAAAACATGGAGATTGAACAGAGTTAATTGTCAATGCAATTTGCTACTTATTGATTTCACCTTAACAGCATTCGTATATTGTTCAATTACTTCAGATTCCGGTACCCCCTGCAATATATGGTTCTATAAATCACAGCATATGAATCAAAGGCTTGTGGATCTTAGTAAAAGTGCATTGAATTTCTAGGAAATACAAAGAAGCTGCAACACCTTAAGTATCGTAGGCTGACACTACTGATACCTCTGATTCTGGAGACAAGCTCTCTAGCCATTCAAATCTCAATTTTCATTCACAGTTTGCCTATATTTATTTGTGGGAATACTTAGCTACTTAATAGGCAAGTTTCCTCCTTGCCTTTTGAATCATCTTTTGGGTAGACTTCTTTGTCAGTTCTATGAAATTCTCATGCTTTTTTTCTTTTGGTTGATTGTGGGGCTTGAACTCAGGGCATGAGCACTGTCCCTGGGCTCTTTTGCTCAAGGCTAGCACTCTACCACTTTGAGCCACAGCTCCACTTCTGGTTTTCTGGTGGTTAATTGGAGATAAGAGTTTTATGGACTTTCCTGCCCATGCTGGTTTGTAGCAAGGATTACAGGCATGAAACACAAGCACCTGGCTTTTTTTACTTTGATTTTTAAAATATATGAAATATGTAGAAATAAATTTGAGGGGATCCTGGGATATTTTTCCTATCCTAATATTAAAATAGGCTGAAGATTGAGGTTAGAAGCCAGCCCTGGCATCAAAGTCTATGGAATCTTATTTCTAATTAACCGGCAAAAAGCCAGAGTTGGAGCTGCAGCTCAAGTAGAAGAGTTCCAGCTGTGAGCAAAAAAGTCAAGTGAGATATCAAGGCACTAAGTTCAAGCCCTGGTATCACACACACATACACACACACACACACACACACACACACACACACACACACACACACACATTAACTCACACACTACCAACAGTAGTTATAAAAATAGAGTTAGGTTGAGTATTGATGCTTGATTTTTCAGAGCTAAGGGTGTTGAGAATTTCCTAGTGCATCTATGAGCGATTTGTATTTTCTCTTCAGAATTGTCTATCAAACTCATCTTTGTGTATATTAATTGGCTAATTTATTCTTTTACAGTTTAATTTCTTGAATTCTTTGTATATTCTGTATATTCTTTATCTTTTAAATACTTGGTAAGATATTCTCCCATTTCATGGGTTGTATCTTTGTTCTGTTGTTTATTTGTCCTTCTGTTATGTAGAAACTTTTTAATTTGATGTAGTCCCACTTGTCAATTGTTGCTTTTATTTCTAGGGCAATTGAGATCTTAGTGAGAAAATAACACCTGTATTGATATCTTCCAAAGTTTTACCTTTCTTTTCATATTTTAGTTTTGAAGAGTTGATTTTGAGTTGACTTTTGTATAGAGATAGGAGAGTCATTGCATTCTCCTGTATATAGACAACCAGTTTATTTTGATTTTATTTCTTTAGTGTGCAATACAATTTTAACTTGTCTTTAGATAGTTGTACAAAGGAATTACCAATCAACAAATCAGTTTATGAGTACAAAGCATCTTATTGATGTCATCCTTTCTATAACCCACTTAATTCCATAATCATAAATGAAATACAAATCAAAACTATGCCAAGATCAACCCAGTCTGAATGGCAAAGCTCTAAGAATTTCAGTTGAAGCTAGTCCAGGCAGACAGATCCATGAGACTCTTACTTCTTTTTTTTTTGTTATCAAGTTTTTTTTTTATTATCAAGCATTGTTGCCTCCTCCTTTGTTTTCCCTTACCATCCCTTCCCATCTCCCCCTCCCCGTCCCCCTCTGCCCCCTCCTACACCAAAGTGGTAAAGTTCATTTTTCAACATAATGTCTTGTACATCTCATTGTTACAGTGGGTCCACCTGTATCCCTATTTAAAAAATTTGTTTTCTCCCTTCCCCTCCCCAAATTATACCAACATCAAATACAGTGAAAACAAGAGTTATAACGTGGGGGAGGTGCATACAAAGCAACAAAGAAATCATCTTATAACTATGTTAGAAACAATAGCAAGAAAGAAAAACCATTTGAGTCCTTATCTTGGGGTTCATTTCGACTAACATCGACTTATCTGCTTGTCTCAGACATATACTAGTTATTGGAAATAAGGAAAACCATGGGACCTATGTTTCTTTGGGCCTGGCTTACTTCACCTAATATAATTTTTTCCAAGTCTTTCCATTTTCTAACAAATGGGGAAATGTCATTCTTTCTGATGGAGGCATAGAATTCCATTGTGTACATATACCACATTTTCTTGATCCATTCATTTACTGAGGGGCATCTGGGTTGGTTTCATGTCTTAGCTATGGTAAATAATGCTGCAATAAACATAGTTGTGCTGGTAGCTTTAGTATGGTCTTGTTTGTGATCATTTGGGTAAATGGCCAAAAGTGGGATTGCTGGGTCATAGGGGAGCTCTGCCAACAATGAGAAAAGCGTGGCTGAAATCAGGAAAGCAACTCCATTCATAATAGGCCCACAAAAAATGAAATACCTAGGAATTAACCAAAGAAGTAAGGACCTCTATGGTGAAAACTTTAAAAACCTAAAAAAGGAAATCAAAATAGAACTTAGAAAGTGGCAAAACCTCCTATGCTCTTGGATTGGAAGATCAACATCGTGAAAATGGCAATACTTCTCAAGGCTATCTACAAATTCGATGAGATACCTATCAATATTCCAACCTCATTCTTCAAGGAAATAGAAGAGGTAATCAAAAAATTCATATGGAACAATAAAGACCCCGAAAAGCAAAAATGATCCTTAACAAAAAGAACAGTGCTGGGAGAATATCAATACCAAATTTCAAACTCTACTACAAAGGCATAGTAATCAAAACAGCTTGGTACTGGCAAAAGAACAGACCTCAGGACCAATGGAATAGAATTGAAAACCCAGAAATAAACCCACAGACATATAGCCATCTAATCTTTGATAAGGGAGCTAAAAAATTAGAATGGAAGAAAGACATTCTCTTCAGTAAATAGTGCTGGAAAAATTGGTTAATCACTTGTAGCAAACTAAAGCTAGATCCTTATATATTACCCTGCACCAGAATCAACTCCAAATGGATCAAAGACATCAAAATCAAAGCAGACACCCTGAAAACACTACCGGACAGAATAGGAGAAACCCTAGGTCTCCTTGGCACTGGTGGAAGTTTTCTTAATAAAGACCCAGAAACACAACAAATCAAAGAAAGGTTTGACAAATAGAATTGCATGAAACTGCAGAGCTTCTGCATGGCAAAGGACATAGCTAGCAAGATCAATAGAAATTCCATGGATTGGGAGAAGATCTTCACTAGCCATACAATGGACAAGGGTCTCATATCTAAAATATACCTGGAACTCAAAAACTTAAATCCCCCAACAACAAATCCTCAAAGAAACAACTGCCCAATAAATAAGTGGGCTAAAGACGTAAAGAGAAACTTCTCTGAAGAGGAAAGAAGGATGGCCAATAGACACATCAAGAAATGCTCAACTTCCCTAGCCATAAAAAGAAATGAAAATCTAGGGGCTGGGAAGGTGGCTCAGTGGTAGAGCTCTTGCCTTGCATGCATGAGGCCCTGGGTTCCTCAGCACCACAGAATCAAAAAGATAAAAGCCGGAAATGGCCCTATGGCTCAAGTGGTAGAGCGCTAGCCTTGAGCTGAAGAGCTGAGGGACACCACCCAGGCCCAGAGTTCAGGCCCCACGACCGGACCCCCCCCCCAAAAAAAGAAATGCAAATCAAAACAACACTGAGATACCACCTCACCCCAGTTAGAATGGCTATAATCAAGAACTCTAATAACAACAGATGCTGGAGGGGATGTGGCCAGAAGGGAACCCTACTGAATTGTTGGTGGGAGAGACTCTTATTTAGTATCAGCCAGCAAAAACCCAGAAATAAAATCATGAGTCAAGTGGTAGAGCTGTGTCCCTGAATGAAAGGGTGTGAAGACCCCTGTACTGCATGCGTGCCCCCCCACACACACACAGATCTCAGTGAGACATCAATGAATCTAACGGCTACATTTAAAAAAAGAATGACAATTCAAATAGTGTTGGTGAGTGTATTTAGAACAAAATGAATATTACTGGTGTGGATAAAATTTTTACAACAGTTTGACACATACTGACACTTCTTTCAAGTTAAATAGTCATCATCGTCATAAAATCTATAACATTTTTTCTCAATATTTCTTAACATAAATTCACACATATATGCACAAATACTTCTATATGAAAATTCATAGCAACCTTGGCCAAAATAATTAGCAATTCAGCAGTCCATCAACAAATGCTGTCTTAAAAATGCACATCTACTCAATATATTACTAATCAGAAATAAAAAAGAAAAAAGAAAGAAGAAAGAAAATGATCCAGCTCCTAATAGATAAAATAGCTTTGGATGAATCTCACAGATATTTTGCTTAGCAAAGACACTAGGCACCTAAGAGCACATATTGATTTTGCATAAAAGCCAAGGGATGGCCAATCTATATTGTAATGCTAGAAAGCAAATCAATGTTTATCTTGGACTACAGTTAAAGGTGAAGACTGGCTTGAAAGTGAACCAGGTGACCTTCAGAGGCAGTAGCGTGCTAAAGCTCACTGTGGCTCCTTTTCCTACATTCTCATTCAGTGAGGCCATTGTGAGCTTGAAATGTGCTAACCTTGGGTTTTCACTCTATAGATTTGAGCAAAAGCTAAAATACATGGCTTTTATCTTTTAAAAAATCAGTTTTAAAACATTTCCAAGGGGGTTCCGGGAAGATGGCGGAGGAGAAGCTGGAATCTGAACAAGCTCTTGCATAGAAAACAGTTTCAGAGTTCCAGTGAACAGTCCCAAGCCAGAGAATCACACCAAGTGTGCCATCACAGGACAGAGAGTTAGTCAAGAGAGGGGAAGCCAAGCAGACACATCTGAGCGCCTGCCAGCAGCTGCTGCTGCGGCGGCAGGGTCGCAGCAGCGACTGCAGCCGCGGCCATACCTGAGCGCTCACACAGAGAGTCCCGGACGAAGGAGCCAGACGCAGCGGGCGAGCGGATTCTACTCAACACCAAAGAACAGACAAGGAGCGGACAACTTCATCCTGCACTTTGCAGACCAGAGACGACCCAGGATCCAAGACTCGGCATGAGTAGCCCCACTTCCTCACTCCTTCCCAGGGAGCAGAGGAGGGAAGGCCACCCCTCCCCCCACCCAGCACCGGTGATCTCCATCTTGGATACCGACAAAGCTCAGAGGAGCGGCTAGCTCCAGCTCAGGCGTTGGAATAAAACGAGTCATTTAGCAGGTCACAAGAACTTAACGGCGAAGTGACCTCACAGACTCAGTTCCATCCAGGGAAAAGTCACCCAGCTCAGGCGCCAGCCATTGGAGTGGCTCTCCTCACCGGGGAACCAGACTCAGAGGCTGCCCCTCCCTCTAGCAGCCACCACAATCAATTGAAAAACAGAAACCCTGAGAATGGCTCCAGGCTGGGTGCTGTGAGTTTTTTTCACAAAATAGCCCCAGGGAAAAGCTACTGTTTGTTGAAAGGCCTCAACTCTACCCAGAACCTAGCCTCATCACTGCATCCCCCTCTTTTGTGATTCTCAAAGCAGATCACCCTCCCAGTAAACTAACCTGGGAGGGGGAATCTCAAAATCTTGGGTAAAGCAGAGCATTTTTCTGCCTGTTCCAACAAACTGACTTAAGAAACCAATCAAGCCACAGGACCTCAAGCTGACCAGAGACTCCAACCACACTCTGGTTACAGACAAAAGGGAGATACAGGACTCTTCCCACCCCTCCCCCCCCCCAAAAAAAATCAAAGACCTTTTTTTTTTTTTTTCTTCTTCTTTTCTTTTTTTCTTTTTTTTTGTTTTGTTTTGTTTTTTTTTTGTTTTTTTTTTACCTTATATATATAAAAAAATTTTTTTTCTTTTCTAAAACTTTTATTAATCTTTAATTTTTGCCTCTTCTGAAAAAATAATTGTTTTCCATTAACTTTTTTTTTTTTTCTTTTCTCCTCTTATAATTTTTATTTTAGGAATACGTGACTGTGTGTTTTCCTTTCTTTTCTTGTCTTCTTTCTCTTTGTCTTTCATTCTTAATTATCTTTTTGTTTTTTGTCTAGCTCTACTGAACTTCTGATCTTTTCTTCTCACTTTCCTATCCTTTCCATCTTTTCCTCTTTGTTCTTCTTTATGTGACTTAACTCTTGTCCTGCACATCCTCAGATAAACCCATACTTAACCAGTAGACCCTACCCCCCATTGTGTACACACTTAACCCACAAACTTATTACTCAATTCAAAACCTCTGAGACTTAAATTCATTAATAGCAGTACTACCTCTTTATACCTATATAATATTTTAAGCATTTTTTTAAAGTTTTCCACATCTCCTCTATGTCCCTCCCTTTCTCTCAACATATTCATATTCCTCTATAAATAGATGGTCTTTTAATCTCTAAAATAACATTAATTTTTACGTTTCTATTTTATTTTCTGGTCTCTTTTCATTCCCCTTTCCCTTTCTTCTTTTTTTCTCTCTCTCTACTTGCATCCTACCCAACCTATTTCCTGCACTGTGATTAGGACATAGTTAACTCTCCCTGTGCCTCCCCACACCAATCTATTCCTATTTTTTACCCACATCTCTCCCTAACCCTAATAATTTCTGGTTTTCCAAATTCTTCTCTGCGGTTCGAAGTCCTTTAACATATAGTTGTTTAATGTCGAATAGATGTATCTGTTGAACTAGATTGTATCTGTAGACTATTGACTGTACAAATGCAAACTTTGGTTGATGGTTGCCTTAAGATAGTGTTCTAGCACAAAACTGGTGCTATCTTCATCTCAAATGGGCAGAGTAAGCCGGAAAAACACAAGAAAAATGGCAAATTCGGGTATCTCAATTCCCAATCTTGATAATCAGGGGTTAGAAGAGATAATGAATAATCCAGAGGAGAGTTCCCAAACAGCTCTACAAACACTGCTGGCAAACATGATAAATGAAAAGTTTGACAACGTACAAAGGACTCTGTATGAGCGTGACAGGGAGAGAGAGGAGGCATCCCAGAAGTTTATACAGGAATATCATAAGCGTGAGGAAGCTACTCAAAAACTGATACAGGATTTGCGTGAACAACTTGAGAATACTCAAAGAGAAAGGGAGGAATGGCATGAGCAGGCTGAGAACACTCAAAGAGATCTGCAGGAATCCCACGAACGGGAGGAAGCTAATCAAAGAGTAATACAGGAATTGAGAGACCAGGTAGAGAACACACAAAGATCACTAAAGGCATTCATGGAATCCATTAACAAAGAGCTGAAGGAAGTCAGGGAGACCACAAAGGGAATGCTGAATGGAACCCAACAGAAGGAATGGGAGCCCAAAGAAACCATAACTAATCAACTAAGTGATTTGAGGACAAACACTGAACACCAAATTAAGGAAGTAAAGAAATTCATACAAGACCTAAAACAGAGCTTCAACAAAGAACTTGAAGCCATCAAAGCTGACCAACTAGAAGGAAAAGAGATAAAAAACAAAGTAGAGAGTCTTGACAGCAGGTTAGACCATGCAGAAGATCGAATCTCAGGGATTGAAGACAGCCTAGATATTATAGAGAAAGAACATACAACCATCCAAGACAAGTCCAAGAAATATGATAGATCTATCCAACACCTGGAAGACACCATCAGAAGGCCTAATCTAAGGATAATGGGTGTAGAGGAGCACCTAGAAACAGAAGTTAATGGTCTAGGAAATTTGTTTAACAGGATCCTAGCAGAGAACTTCCCAAACATGCAAAAAGATAGGCCTGTCCAGATACAAGAAGCCTTTAGAACCCCAAATAGACCAGACCAGAATAGGACATCCCACCGCCACATTATAATCCACACAGGATCAACTCAGAACAAGGAAAAGATCCTTAAAGCTGTCAGAGAGAAAAGGGTAATCACTTATAAAGGGAAACCAATTAGAATCACCTCAGATTTCTCAGCAAAGACAATCAAAGCAAGAAGAGCCTGGAACGATGTATGCCATGCCCTAAAAACAAACAACTATCAACCAAGAATACTGTACCCAGCTAAACTCTCCTTCATAACCGAAGGCCAAATAAAAATCTTCCATAGCAAAGAAAAATTGAAACAATACATCTCCACCAAACCAGCCCTACAAAAGATTCTTAAAGATGTCCTACACATAGAAAACCAACAAGACCGCAATAAAGGCCAAGAAACTGCACCCAAACTGAGAATCCAAGAACCATAGGAAGAACCCAGTTTTCGCAGCCCCCAAAAAGGTAGATAACATGGCAGGAACTCCCAAATACCTCTCAGTCCTATCTCTTAATGTTAACGGACTGAACTCTCCAATTAAGCGACATAGACTGTCTAGTTGGATTAAAAAACAAGACCCTTCTATCTGCTGCCTGCAGGAGTCACATCTTGCCCGTATAAACAAACACATTTTCAATGTTAAAGGCTGGAACAAAATCTACCAAGCAAACGGACCGCATAAACAGGCGGGAGTTGCAATCCTAATATCAGATAAAATAGACTTCAAATTAAAATTCGTGAAAAGAGATAAAGAAGGTCACTACATACTAATTAAAGGATCTCTCCTTCAGGAGGATATTACAATTCTAAATATCTATTCACCAAACAATGGAGCACCCAAATTTATCAAAGAAACACTAATTTCCCTCAAATCCCATATAGATCCAAAGACATTAATAGTTGGGGATTTTAACACACCACTCTCCCCACTAGATAGATCAACTCGGCAAAAACTCAACAGAGAAACCACAGATCTAAACAGCTGCATAGATCAACTAGACTTAACAGACATTTACCGAACATTTCACCCAGCAGCATCAGAATACACGTTTTTCTCAGCAGCACATGGAACGTTTTCTAAAATAGACCACATTTTAGGCCACAAAGCAAACTTGTCTAAATTCAGAAACATTGAAGTTATACCTTGCATTCTCTCTGACCACAAGGGAATAAAATTAGAACTCAACACCAAAAGCCACCAAAGAAAGTCCGGTATCACATGGAGGCTGAACAACACACTGCTGAATCATGAGTGGGTCATGGAAGAGATTAGAAAGGAAATTCAAATGTTCATGCTATTCAACAAAAATGAACACACAAATTACCAGCTCCTCTGGGACAGAGCAAAGGCAGTACTCAGAGGCAAGTTTATAGCTCTGAGCTCCTACATCAACAAATTGGAGAGATCTGTAACTAGCAATTTAATGACGCATCTAAACCTCCTTGAAAAAGAGCAGCAAGATAAACCCCTATCCAGTAGACGGAAAGAAATAATCAAAATTAAATCAGAATTAAATGAATTAGAATCCAAAAAAACTATAGAAAGAATCAACAAAACAAAGAGTTGGTTCTTCGAAAAACTTAACAAAATTGACAGACCCTTAACAAATCTTATCAGAAAAAGAAGAGAACACACCCAAATTAATAAACTCAGAGATGAGAATGGAAACATCACCACGGAAACAACCAAGATTCAGAACATTATAAGGGAATACTTCTCAAAACTGTATGCTAATAAGTTTGAGAACTTGACAGAAATGGACCTCTTCCTAGCAAATATTGACATGCCAAAACTAAACCAAGATGAGTTAAACTATCTTAACAGGCCCATATCAAGCATTGAAATAGAAACAGCAATAAGAGACCTCCCAGCTAAGAAAAGTCCAGGATCAGATGGTTTTACAGCGGAATTTTACAAGGCCTTCAAAGCAGAGCTCACACCAATTCTCCTCCAACTCTTCAATGAAATTGAAAGAGAAAGCTCACTACCGAACACATTCTATGAAGCCATCATAACCCTCATCCCAAAACCAGGCAGGGACTCATCAAAGAAAGAGAACTATAGACCCATTTCTTTGATGAACATTGATGCAAAACTTCTCAACAAAATTTTGGCCAACGGACTTCAACAATTCATCCAAAAAATCATACACCACGATCAAACAGGATTCATTTCAGGGATGCAAAGCTGGTTCAATATACGCAAATCAATTAATATTATTCATCACATCAACAGGAGCAAGAATAAGAACCACATGGTTATCTCAATAGACGCAGAAAAAGCATTCGACAAGATCCAACACCCCTTTATGATGAAGGTTTTGGAAAAATTAGGAATCCATGGAACATTCCTCAGTACAATAAAGGCTGTATATGACAAACCTACAGCCAGCATTAAACTCAATGGTGAAAAACTAAAGCCATTTCCTCTTAACTCAGGAACAAGACAAGGATGCCCACTCTCTCCACTTCTCTTCAATCTAGTGTTAGAATGCCTAGCTACAGCAATAAGACAAGATGCAGACATAAAGGGGATCCAAATAGGGAAAGAAGAAATAAAACTCTCCCTCTTTGCAGATGACATGATCTTGTATTTAAAGAATCCCATAGACTGCACTCCCAAATTACTTAAGCTGATTCAAAACTTTGGCAAAGTAGCAGGTTATAAAATTAACTCCCAAAAATCCATGGCTTTTCTGTATGCCAACAATGAGAAAAGTGTGGCTGAAATTAGGAAAGCAACTCCATTTGTAATAGCCCCACAAAAAATAAAATACCTAGGAATTAACTTAACTAAAGAAGTGAAGGACCTCTATGATGAAAACTTAAAAATCTTGAAAAAGGAAATCAACACAGAACTTAAAAAATGGCAAAACCTCCCATGCTCCTGGATTGGAAAGATTAACATTGTGAAAATGGCAATACTTCCCAAGGCTATCTACAAATTCAACGCAATACCTATCAAAATTCCACCCTCATTCTTCAAGGAAATAGAAGAGGCAATCCAAAAATTCATATGGAACAATAAAAGACCCCGAATAGCAAAAACGCTCCTGAATGGAAAGAACACTGCTGGAGGAATATCAATACCAAACTTCAAACTCTACTATAAAGCCATAGTAATCAAAACAGCTTGGTATTGGCATAAGAACAGACCTCAGGACCAATGGAATAGAATTGAAAACCCAGAAATGAACCTACAGACCTATAGCCATCTAATCTTCGATAAGGGAGCTAAAACAATAGAATGGAAGAAAGACAACCTCTTCAGTAAATGGTGCTGGCAAAACTGGTTAACTACATGTAGAAAACTTAAGCTAGATCCTTATATATCACCCTGCACCAGAATCAACTCCAAATGGATCAAAGACCTTGAACTCAAAGCAGACACTCTGAAAACATTACAGGATGGAATAGGAGAAACCCTGGGTCTCCTTGGCTCAGGCCGAAATTTTCTGAATAGAGACCCGGAAACACAACAAATCAAAGAAAGGTTGGACAAATGGGATTGCATAAAGTTGCAGAGCTTCTGCAGGGCAAATGACATAGCTAGCAAGATCAATAGAAAGCCCACGGATTGGGAGAAGATCTTTACTAGCCATACAACGGACAAGGGTCTCATATCTAAAATATACTTGGAACTCAAAAAATTAAACCCCCCAACAACAAATCCTCAAAGAAACAACTGCCCAATAAATAAGTGGGCGAAAGACTTAAAGAGAAACTTCTCTGAAGAAGAAAGAAGGATGGCCAATAGACACATGAAGAAATGTTCAACATCCCTAGCCATAAAAGAAATGCAAATCAAAACAACATTGAGATATCACCTCACTCCAGTTAGAACAGCAAAAATCAAGAACTCTAACAACAACAGATGCTGGAGGGGATGTGGACAGAAAGGAACCTTACTTCATTGTTGGTGGGAATGTAAACTTGTTCAACCACTTTGGAAAGCAGTATGGAGGTTCCTCAAAAGACTCCATATAGAGCTCCCCAATGACCCAGCAATCCCACTTTTGGGCATTTACCCAAATGACCACAAACAAGGCCACACTAAAGCTACCAGCACAACTATGTTTATTGCAGCATTATTTACCATAGCTAAGATATGGAACCAACCCAGATGCCCCTCAGTAGATGAATGGATCAAGAAGATGTGGTATATATACACAATGGAATTCTATGCCTCCATCAGAAAGAATGACATTGCCCCATTTGTTAGGAAATGGAAAGGCTTGGAAAAAATTATATTAAGTGAAGTAAGCCAGGCCCAAAGAACCATAGGTCCCATGGTTTCCCTTATTTGCAATATCTAGTATAGGTATGAGTCAAGCGGAAAAAATCAGAGAATGTGATGTTAGGAAAATGAACCCTCAAATATGTATTTTAATGTTTTTGTTTCATTCATGCATGTGTTTCTAACGCATTTATAATATTATTTCTTTGTTGCTTTGTATGTCCCTCCCCCACAGTGTAACCCCCGCTTTCACTATATTTGATGTCAGTATAACATGTGGAGGAGACGGGGACAAACAAGTCGTTTAAGGATTCAGGTGGACCTGTTGCAACAATGAGAAGTACAAAATGTCATGTCAAAACCAGCTTTACAATGTCGGTGGGGGGGAGGGGGGGTATGATTGGGTGGGGGGGAGGGGGGAGGCTGGGAAGGGAGGTGAAGGGTAAACAAAGGAGGAGGCTGCAATGCTTGGTAAGAAATGTATGCATTTTCCTGCCCATGTCATTGTAACCCCTCTGTACAGTATGTCCTCAATTAAAATAAAAAAAAAAAAAAAAAAAAGCTTAAAAAAAAATAAAATAAAATAAAACATTTCCAAGAATATCACTGTTTTAGGGTAAAAGTAAGTTTGTTACCTTGACTGAGATCATGGTCAAATTGCTGTAATAACTGCCAAAACCTATACTATATACTTGAAATATGTGTATTATACAACTATGATTAAAATGTAAATTGACTTTAAAAAATAGGCAAAAGATTTGAGAATCAGTGACTCATATCTATAATCCTAGCTAATTAGAAAGATAAGATATAAAGGATCTTTGTTCAAAGCCATCCTGGACATAAGAGTCTGAGATATTTAATTTTCAAAATAGCCAGCAAAAGGTCAAGCTGGAGACTTGGTTCAAGTGGTAAGAGCACCAGTCAAGCAAGCAAGAACGACATGCAAACTCAAGGCCCTGAGCTCAAATTCAATACTCTAAATACATAATTTCTTTAAAGTAGGGAAAAGACTTCAACAGACATTTCCCCCAAGAGGTGGTATGAATAGAAAACAAACATTTAAAAAATGCTCACTAATAATCTTGTGGGAAATGCAAATTATATTCACAACCAGACAACACTTCACACCATGAATTATGTGTATAATATCAAATTCAGGTTATCAGAACTCTCATACATCATTCTGAGGAATATAAAATGGTGGTCAATATAAAAGATGATCTGCTTCACACCGTGAAAACAATACAGGAAAGAATAGGACAAACTCAAGGGTTCCTTGGCACAGGCCGGAATTTTCTTAATAAAGACCCAGAAACACAACAAATCAAAGAAAGGTTGGACAAATGGAATTGCATGAAACTGCAGAGCTTCTGCATGCAAAGGATATAGCCAGCAAGATCAATAGTAAGTCCACAGATTGGGAGATCTTCACTAACCATACAACGAACAAGGGTCACATATCTAAAATATACTTGGAACACAAAAAATTAAATCCCCCAACAACAAATCCTCCAAGAAACAATTGTCCAACTAAGTGTGCTAAAGACTTAAAGAGAGACTTATCTGAAGAGGAAATAAGAATGGCCATTAGACACATGAAGAAATGCTCATTTTTTTCTAGCCATAAAAGAAATGCAAGGGCTGGGAAGGTGGCTCAGTGGTAGAGCGCTTGCCTTGCATGCCTGAGGCCCTGGGTTTGATTCCTCAGCACCACATAAGCAAAAAGAAAAAAAATCCGGAATTGGCGCTGTGACTCAAGTGGAAGAGTGCTAGCCTTGAGCTGAAGAGCTGAGGGACAGCGCCCAGGCCCAGAGTTCAGGCCCAACAACCGACCCCCCCAAAAAAATTAAGAACTGCAAATCAAAACAACATTGAGATTCCACCTCACCCCAGTTAGAATGGCTATAATCAAGAAATCTAATAACAACAGATGCTGGAGGGGATGTGGCCAAAAGGGAACCTTATTGCATTGTTGGTGAGAGTGTAAACTTGTTCAACCACTTTGGAAAGTAGTAGTAGGGTTCCTCAAAAGACTACACATAGAGCTCCCCTTGTTAATTGAGCACACTTATTAATTGTGCAGTTGCTTCTTTTGGGATTTGTTTTTGGAGGATTTAATTTTTTGAGTTCTAATCATATTTTAGATATGAAGCTCTTGTCTATTATATGGCTAGTGAAGATCTTCTCCCAATCCATGGGCTTTCTTCTATTATCTTACTAGCTATGTCCTTTGCCATGCAGAAGCTCTGCAGTTTCATGCAATTCTATTTGTCCAACCTTTCTTTGATTTGTTGTGTTTCTGGGTCTTTATTAAGAAAACTACCACCAGTGCCAAGGAGACCTAGGGTTTCTCCTATTCCATCCTGTAATGTTTTCAGAGTGTCTGCTTTGACTCGGAGGTCTTTGATCCATTTGGAGTTGATTCTGGTGCAGGGTGATATATAAGGATCTAGCTTTAGTTTGCTACAAGTGTTTAACCAGTTTTGCCAGCACCATTTACTGAAGAGGCTGTCTTTCTTCCATTCTATTTTTTCAGCTCCCTTATTGAATATTAGATGGCTATAAGTCTGTTGGTTCATTTCTGGGTTTTCAATTCTATTCCATTGGTCCTGACGTCTGTTCTTTTGCCAGTACCAAGCTGTTTTGATTACTATGCCTTTTAGTAGAGTTTGAAATTTGGTATTGATATTCCTCCAGCACTATTCTTTTTGTTAAGGATTGTTTTTGCTTTTCGGGGTCTTTTATTGTTTCATATGAATTTTTTGATTACCTCTTCTATTTCCTTGAAGAATGAGGTTGGAATATTGATAGGTATCCATTGAATTTGTAAATAGCCTTGGGAAGTATTGCCATTTTCACGATGTTGATCCTTCCAATCCAAGAGCATGGGAGGTTTTGCCACTTTCTAAGTTCTGTTTTGATTTCCTTTTTTAGGTTTTTAAAGTTTTCATCATAGAGGCCCTTCACTTCTTTAGTTAACTCCTAGGTATTTTTGCAATTTATTTACTTATTTTTTAATTGTGAAAATACCGTACAGAGGGGTTACAATTACATGAGCAAGGTAATGAGTACATTTCTTATCAAGCATTGTTGTCTCCTCCTTTGTTTTCCCTTACCATCCCTTCCCATCTCCCCCCCACCCATCCCCTCCGCCCCTCCTACACCAAAGTAGTAAAGTTCATTTTTCGACATAATGTCTTATACATCTCATTGTTACAATGAGTTCAACTGTATCCCTATTTAAACAATTTGTTTTCTCGCTTCCCCTCCCCAAATTATACCAACATCAAATACAGTGAAAACAAGAGTAATACCATAGGGGAGATGCATACAAAGCAACAAATAAATCATCTTATAAATATGTTAGAAACAATAGCAAGAAAGAAAAAACATTTGAGTCCTTATCTTGGGGTTCATTTCCCCTAAAATCAACTTATCTGACCGTTTCTGCTTGTCTCAGACATAAACTAGTTATTGCAAAGGAAAGACTTAAAAAAAATTATATTAAGTGTTGCAAATTTTTTTTTATTATTTTTGGGGGGGTTCCAGTTGTGGGGCCTGAACTCTGGGCCTGGGCATTGTCCCTCAGCTCTTCAGCTCATGGCTAGTGCTCTACCGCTTGAGCCATAGGGCCATTTCCGGCTTTTATCTTTCTGTTTCTGTGGTGCTAAGGAATCGACCCCAGGACCTCATGCATGAAAGGCAAGCGCTCTACCACTGAGCCACCTTCACAGCCCTGCAATTTATTTTTAAATGGCAAAATGAACCATTAATTAAAAGAATAAGGTACAACTGTGCAATAGAATACGATTACAATAACAAAGGACAGGTACATTAATCTGGAGGACTCTCACTAACATTATGCTGAGTGACATATACCACATGTAGATGTTTACACACTGTACACTTGCATTTACATCAACTGCTAGAACAATCAAAACTAATTTATGATAACAGAAATCTAATCAATTTGCTTAAAAGTGGATGGTCACTAAGGTTTTAAATTGTCAAAATTCATGGAGCTCTGCTTAAAATTAGTGAACTTTACTACATAGTAAATGCATCAGTACTTATATGAAAAAAGGAAATGTTAAATTTTGTCAAATAGCAGCAATGGACTCGGGGTTCAATGGCTTGCAATCCTATTTGCACGAGAAGTACTTGGGAATTTTGGAAATATTTAATCCTCTGCTGTATTAACAAACATTGAGAACCAATAGTCTGCTGCAAGAACTATTCTTGTATCAACTGGAAAGTTGCCAATATAACTGGATAGTTTCAAGGCATCTTTTAATGCAGAAATCAGTCTACATGCCCCAAATCACTACCCAACGACTGTTGGAATTGCATTCACAGTATTAACATTGATGTCATACATTCCACAAACAGATTTAGCCTACAACAATTAACTATGGAACTAAAAGAGGGCTTCCATTCGTTTTATTGTCCATCTGACTGCAAATAGGAAATACTCTGCAGAAACCAAAAACATGCTTTAAAATGCTATTGAAGAGCATCCTCAGATCCCATAAAATATTTTGTAAAAACTTCTCATTAGAGGCTTGTTTTCTGAACTGACAGTGGAATGTTCTCCAAGGATACATAGTCTAGTGGTTGACATTAGCATCAAAACTTTAAATAGGATTTAAAAAATAGAATGAACCCGGAGAATAGGAAATGAAAGTGCCTCTATACTGGAAATAGAAATAGGAAACTGTATTGGAAGACAATTAGAAACCAGCAAGGTCCTTTGTCAATTTACTTTTAAATTGTAGTACTAGGATTTGAACTGATTTGAACTAGGATTTGGATCTCCCACTTGGCTGGCTGGTAGTCTTACCATTTGTGCCAGGCCTCCAGCCTGGCTTTTTGCTGGTCATTCTGGAGATAGAGGCTCTCAGACTTTTCTGCCTTGGCTGGCTTTGAACCAAATTCCTCTGAGTCTAACTTCCTGAGTGTAAATAAGGATTATACCTAGACATATGCAACCAGCACAGGGCTAAAAATTCACAACTCAATTCTAACACAAACCAAATTGCATTGCCAACAGCAATACACTTTAAATAATGGTATAGAAGAAAGAACCTCTGGCTAATCCTCTGGTAACCTAAATCAGAGTCTAATTCAATCCACTTTTAGAAAATTCTTTTCTTTCTCTAGGCAGTTTCACCTTTTATGAAGTGAGACGATAGGATTTTATTTCTTCCAAGCTGATATATTTCAGACACTGTGATTCAGCTTTAACTCTAAGACAGACTGTATTTAGGGTGAAGATCCACTTGCAGAGTGAGTCCATTTCTTGGGTTCCAGTGGCAGAGAGTTCAAACCATGAGTTTTGCTTCGCAATCAGGTACAAGAAGATTAAACAACTGAGCAAATCAATGCCAATTCCATATCTATTTGTTTGTTCCACAATTTTCTTTGCTTCTTTGCACTTATAAATTTCTTAATATGAAAATTGTGTTCCTAACTTTTTTGTGCCTTCCCCTTAGAAGAGAATTGCTACTTGAAGAGGAGTGACATTGTATTTTCATGAAACATAATGATTTCCAGCAATGCATTTATGTGTGAGTTTAGGAGTTGCATCATTTTGTGAATTGAATTTTCAGGCATAAACTTAGGTGTGGAATATCCAGCCATATGGTAGTAAACTAGAAATATCTGTGCTGCTATATAATAAATAAAACCAAACAAATTACCTTGCTTTGGAATTATATAGGGAATGCACATATTTAAATGCTCTAATCATAAGACTCACATCAAATGATTAGATTTGTTTGTTGTCACATTAATCATAGCTATGCCCTTTACACTACCTAAAATGATTTCTTACCTAGATATGTAGCAGAATAATTCTCTTCTCCACTGGTGATCTTAGTTCAGAACAGAAGCTATGGGCTACAGGTGTGGCTTAATAGTAGAGTGCTTATCTAGTAAGAACAAAGCCTTGAGTTCAAATTCTAGTACTGCCAATAAAAAAGAGTAAAATTTGCTGGGTTCTGGTGGCAAGCATCTCTCTCCCCATGCTATAGAGGAAGCAGAGAATGGGAGGATTGTGATTTCAATCTAGCCTGGGCAGAAAAGTCTGCAAGACTGTTTCATCAGAGGGAATCTTGATTCAGTAGTGAACACCTGTGATCCCAGCAATGATTGGAGACCTAAAGTAAGTGGATCACTACTCAAACACTAGTTTGAATGGGAATTGAGACCAAATTAAAAATAATCAGTATCAAACAGGGTTGCAGTTATGGATCAACTGTATAGTGCCAGCTCACTTTGAAAAGCGCTACTGCAGTCTCAGTGTTCTATACAAACTAACAAAGGTAAGAATCACGAGTATCAGTGATAAAAGTACAGGTCATCTTTGTCTGCTCTGGTCTGTTTGATCATTTGCTCAGGTTATGCAGAATTATGCTTATTCCTCCATTAGAAAACAACCTCTAGCTCTCGGGAGCTGCTTTACCCAAAGGCAACACTTCTGCTCTGCCATTTACATCCAATGACTTATACATACAGTTTTTTCAATGCATAATCACCTTGGAAAATTTGGGACATTATGAGGTTTGATTCTAGCTTCAGAGCTACATGTAGGGTCTTGTTGGATGTTTCTCACAATTTGTTTGCTCTCATTTTCCTTGCACTGTGTTGCTATAATAACAGTTTTTGTACCAGTACTAGGGCCTGAACTAAGGATCTTCCAACTCACTCAGCTTTCTGGCTCATGGTTGGTGCTCTACTGCTTGACACATACTTGTAGTGTAGCTTTTGCTGGTTATCTTGAAGATGAAATATGACCATCTTTTCTACATGTTTTGGCTTCAAATTGCAATCTTCCACATCTCAGCCTCCTGAGTAGCTATGACTGCAGACCTGAATGATGAGCATTAGGCTAATAATATTTCCTAATAAATATTCTATACACTAAGGTCAACTGGCTCTTAAAATTAGCTTCCAGAAGAAACTAACCTATGACAGAGATTGAACAAATAAGTAAATGTTTATGATAACAGAAGAAAACATACTCATATGAGCTGCTAATTAAATATTAAAATGGAAGTAGTAAGTAGATAAGGGAATATAAAGTAGGGAGCTCAGATAAGAGTTGTAGAGTGAAGACAGAAATTTATAAATTCAGATAGAAAGTGGTTTTAGAGCTCCAGTGCACAGTCCTAAGCCAGATAATCACACCAAGTGTGCCATCACAGGACAGAGAGTTAGGCCAGAGAGGGAAAATCCAGGCAAGGAGACAGATTTGAGCACTTGCCAGCAGCCGCCGCAGCGGTGGTAGCGGTGGTGGTGGTGGTGGCTGCAGTCGCCATACCTGCAAAACAGAGAGTCTGGGACGAAGAAGCCAGATGCGGCATGTGAGCGGATTCTACTCAACACCAGCAAGAACCAACAAGGAGCGGACATGACATCTTCATCCTGCAGTTCGCAGACCAGAGACAACCCAGGAACCAAGACTCGGTGTGAGTAGAAGCCTAATGTCCTCACTCCTTCTCAGGGAGCAAAGGAGGGAAGGCCACCCCTCCCCTTGCCCCAGTAGTGGAGATCTCCATCTTGGATACCGACAAAGCTCGGCAAGCTGCTAACTCCAACTCAGGCCTTGGAAGAAAACTAGAGTCATTTAGCAGGTCACAAGAACCTAACCTGACCTGCCAGACTCAGTTCCACCCAGGGAAAAGTCACCCAGCTCAGGCACCAGCCCCAGGAGTGGCTTTCTCCACTGGGTAATCAGAGCCAGAGGCTGCCCCTCCCTTTAGCAGCCTTGACAATCAATTGAAATTCAGTAAACAGAAACCCTGAGAATGGCTCCAGGCTGTGAGTTTCTCACAAACTAGCCCCCAGGAAAAGCTACTGTTTGCTGAAAGGCCTCAACTCTACCCAGAACCTAGCCTCATCACAGCATCTCAAAACTTGAGGAAAAATCCATCTCCCTCTTTTGTGATACTCAAAGCAGATCTCAGATCTCCCTCCCATTGAACTAACCTGGGAGGAGGATCACAAAATTCTGCGTAAAGCAGAGCATTTTTCTGCCTGGTCAAACAAACTGACTTAAGAAACCAACCAAGCCACAGGAATATCAAACAAGCAGACCAGAGACTCCAACAAGAGGCTGGTTACAGACACAAGGGAGATACAGGATTTTTCCCACCCCTCCCCCAAAAAATCTAAGAACTTTTTTTTTGCACCTTTTATTAAAAAAAATATTTTTTCTAAAACTTTTTTTTAATTTTTAATTTTTACCTTTTTTGAAAAAATTGTTTTCTAGGGGCTGGGAAGGTGGCTCAGTGGTAGAGTGCTTGCCTTGCATGCCTGAGTCCCTGGGTTCGATTCCTCAGCACCACATAAGCAAAAAAGAAAAAAGCAGGAAGTGGCTCTGTGGCTCAAGTGGTAAAGCACTAGCCTTGAGCTGAAGAGCTGAGGGACAGAGCCCAGGCCCAGAGTTCAGGCCCCACGACCGGACCCTCCCCCCCCCCAAAAAAAAAAAAAAACCTCTATTTTCACATTTATAATATTATTTCTTTGTTGCTTTGTATGTCCCTCCCCCACAGTGTAACCCCCGCTTTCACTATATTTGATGTCAGTATAACATGTGGAGGAGACGGGGACAAACAAGTCGTTTAAGGATTCAGGTGGACCTGTTGCAACAATGAGAAGTAAAAAATGTCATGTCAAAACCAGCTTTACAATGTCGGTGGGGGTGGGGAGGGGGGGTATGATTGGGTGGGGGGGAGGGGGGAGGCTGGGAAGGGAGGTGAAGGGTAAACAAAGGAGGAGGCTGCAATGCTTGGTAAGAAAAGTATGCATTTCCTGCCCATGTAATTGTAACCCCTCTGTACAGTATGTTCTCAAATAAAATAAAATAAAATTAAAAAAAAAAAAAAGAAACAAGAAAAAATTGTTTTCTAGTAAGTTTTTTTTCCTCTTATAATTTTTATTTTAGGGGTATAAGTGTGTATGTGTTTTTCTTTCTTTTTTTTTCTTTCTTTTAAAAAAAATTTCTTTTTGTTTTTTGTTTAGCTCTACTGAACTTCTGATCTTTTTTTCTTTCTTTCTGATCATTTTCACCTTTTCTTCCCTTTCGTTCTTCACGTGACTTAATTGTTGTTCTGCACATCCTCAGATAAACCCATAGTTTATTATTAGACCCTATCCCCCATTGTGTACACACTTAATCCACGAATTTATTACAATTCAAAACCTCTGAGACTTAAATTCCTTAATAGTAGTATTACGTCTTTATACCTATATAGTATTTTAAGTATTTTTATTTTTAATTTTTTCACATTTCTTTCTATTCCCCCCTTCTCTCATTATATTCACGTTCTTCTCCGAATAGTTTGTTTTCAATTTGCATTATATTTTTAATTTTTACTTTTCTATTTTTTCTGGTCTCTTTTTTTCCCTTTCTTTTTCTTCTTTTTTTTCTCTCTCTCTACTTTCATCCTATCCAACCTATTTCCTGCTTTGCGATTAGGACTTAGTTAACTCTCCCTGTGCCTTCCCACATCATTCTATACCTATTTTTTACCAACATCTCTCCCTAAACCTAATAATTTCTGGTTTACAAAATTCTACTTTGTGGTTCGTAGCCCATTAATATATAGTTGTTTGATGCTGAATAGATGTATCTGTTGAACTAGATTGTATCTGCTGACTATTGACTGTGCAAATACAGACTTTTGTTGATGCTTGCCTTAAGTTAGTGTTCTAGCACAAAACTGGTGTTATTTTCAAATGGGCAGAGTAAGCCAGAAAAACACAAGAAAAATGGCAAGCCTGGGTATCTCAACTCCCGCTCATGATAATCAGGGGACAGAACAGATAATGAATAATCTAGAGGAGAGTTCCCAAACAGCTCTACAAACATGGCTGGCAAACATGATAAATGAAAAGATTGAAAACATACAAAGGACTCTGTATGAGCATGATAGGGAGAAAGAGGAGGCAATCCAAAGGTTTATACAGGAATATCATGTGCATGAGGAAGTTACTCAAAAACTGATACAGGATTTGTGTGAGCAGCTTGAGAATACTCAAAGAGAAAGGCAGAAATGGCATGAGCAGGCTGAGAACTACAGGAATGGCATGAACGGGAAGAAGCTAAGCAAAGAGTAATACAGGAATTGAGAAAGCAGGATGAGAATACACAAAGATCACTAAAGGCATTCATGGGATCCATTAACAAAGAGCTGAAGGAAGTCAGGGAGACAACAAAGGGAATGTTGAATGGAACCAACAGAAAGAATGGGAGTCCAAGGAAGCCATAACCAATCAACTAAGTGATTTGAGAATAAATACTGAACACCAAATTAAGGAAGTAAAGAAGTTCCTACAAGATCTAAAACAAAGTTTCAACAAAGAATTTGAAGCCATCAAAGCTGACCAATTAGAAGGAAAAGAAATAAAAAACAAAGTAGAAAGTCTTGACAGGAGGTTAGACCATGCAGAAGTCGAATCTCGGGGATTGAAGACAGCCTAGATATTATAGACAAAGAACATACAACCATCCAAGACAATTCCAAGAAATATGATAGATCTATCCAACACTTGGAAGACACCATCAGAAGGCCTAATCTAAGGATAATGGATGTAGAGGAACACCTAGAAACAGAAGTTAATGGTCTAGGAAATTTGTTTAACAGGATCATAGCAGAGAACCTCCTAAACATGCAAAAAGATAGGCCAATTCAGATACAAGAAGCTCTTAGAACTCCAAATAGACCAGACCAGAATAGGACATCCCACTGTCACATTATAATCCACACAGGATCAATTCAGACCAAGGAAAAGATCCTTAAAGCTGTCAAAGAGAAAAAATTAATCACCTATAAAGGGAAACCAATTAGAATCACCTCAGATTTCCCAGCAGAGACAATCAAAGCAAGAAGAGCCTGGAATGATGTATGCTATGCCCTAAAAACAAACAACTATCAACCAAGAATACTGTACCCAGCTAAACTCTCCCCCATAACTGAAGGCCAAATAAAAACCAACCTTCTATAGCAAAGAAAATTTGAAACAATACATCTCCACGAAACGACCCCTACAAAAGATTCTTAAAGATGTCCTACACATAGAAAACCAACAAGACCACAATAAAGGCAAAGAAACTGCAACCAAACTGAGAATCCAAGAACCATAGGAAGAACCCAGTTTTCCCAGCCCCAAGAAGGTGGATAATATGGCAGGAAATCCCAAATACCTCTCAGTCCTATCTCTCAACATTAAAGGACTTAACTCTCCAATTAAGCCATATAGACTGTCTAGTTGGATTAAAAAAGAAGACCCTTCTATCTGCTGCCTGCAGGAGTCACATCTTACCCATAAAAACAAACACATTTTCAATGTTAAAGGGTGGAGCAAAATCTACCAAGCAAAGGGCCCCCATAAACAGGCAGGAGTTGCAATCCTAATATCAGACAAAATAGACTTCAAATTAAAATTTGTGAGAAGAGATAAAGAAGGTCGCTACATACTAATTAAGGGATCTCTCCTTCAGGAGGATATTACAATTCTAAATATCTATTCGCCAAACAACGGAGCACCCAAATTTATCCTAGAAACACTATTTTCCCTCAAATCCCACCTAGATTCAAAGACATTAAATGTAGGGGATTTTACCACACCACTCTCCCCACTAGATAGATCAACCCGGCAAAAACTCAACAGAGAAACCGAGATCTAAACAGTTGCATAGATCAACTATATTTAACAGAAATCTACCGAATATTTCACCCAGCAGCATCAGGATACACGTTTTTCTCAGCAGCACATGGAACATTTTCTAAAATAGACCACATTTTAAGCCAAAAAGCAAACTTGTCCAAATTCAGAAACATTGAAGTTATACCTTGCATTCTCTCTGAACAGAAGGGAATAAAATTAGAACTAAACACCAAAAGCCGCCAAAGAAAGTCCGGTAACACATGGAGGCTGAACAACACACTGCTGAATCAGGAGTGGGTCATGGAAGAGATTAGAAAGGAAATTCAAATGTTCATGCTATTCAACAAAAATGAACACACAAATCACCAGCTCCTCTGGGACACAGGAAAGGCAGTACACAGAGGCAAGTTTATAGCTCTGAGTCCCTACATCAACAAATTGGAGAGATCTGAAACCAACAATTTAATGAGACATCCGAACCTCCTTGAAAAAGAGCAGCAAAATAAACCCCAGTCCAGTAGACGGAAAGATAATTAAAATTAAATCAGAATTAATGAATGAGAATCCAAAAAAACTATAGAAAGAATCAACAAAACAAAGAGTTGGTTCTTCGAAAAACTTAACAAAATTGACAGACCCTTAGCAAATCTTATCAGAAAAAGAAGAGAACACACCCAAATAAATAAACTCCGAGATGAGAATGGAAACATCACTACAGAAACAACCAAGATTCAGAACATTATAAGGTAATACTTCTCAAAACTTTATGCTAATAAGTTTGAGAACTTGGCAGAAATGGACCTTTTCCTAGGAAATATTGACATGCCAAAACTAAACCAAGATGAGTTAAACCATCTTAACAGGCCCATATCAAGCATTGAAATAGAAACAGCAATAAGAGACCTCCCAGCTAAGAAAAGTCCAGGACCAGATGGTTTTACAGTGGAATTCTATAAGGCCTTCAAAGCAGAGCTCACACCAATACTCCTCCAAATCTTCAATGAAATTGAAAGAGAAAGTTCACTACCGAACACATTCTATGAAGCCATCATAACCCTCATCCCAAAACCAGGCAGGGACTCATCAAAGAAAGAGAACTATAGACCCATTTCTTTGATGAACATTGATGCAAAACTTCTCAACAAAATTTTGGCCAATCGACTTCAACAATTCATCCAAAAAATCATACACCACGATCAAACAGGATTCATTTCAGGGATGCAAAGCTGGTTCAATATATGCAAATCAATTAATATTATTCATCACATCAACAGGAGCAAGAATAAGAACCACATGGTTATCTCAATAGATGCAGAAAAAGCATTCGACAAGATCAAACACCCCTTTATGATGAAGGTTTTGGAAAAATTAGAAATCCATGGATCATTCCTCAACACAATAAAGGCTGTATATGACAAACCTACAGCCAGCATTATACTTAATGGTGAAAAACTAAAACCATTTCCTCTTAACTTAGGAACAAGACAAGGATGTCCATTATCACAAATTCTCTTCAATCT
The DNA here is from genome assembly GCF_019054845.1 of Dipodomys spectabilis. Classification (NCBI taxonomy): domain Eukaryota; kingdom Metazoa; phylum Chordata; class Mammalia; order Rodentia; family Heteromyidae; genus Dipodomys; species Dipodomys spectabilis. The sequence continues at coordinate 2,668,767 of NW_024871002.1, read as the reverse complement.
AGTATTAGAATGCCTAGCTACAGCAATAAGACACGATGCAAACATAAAGGGGATCCAAGTAGGAAAAGAAGAAATAAAGCTCTCCCTCTTTGCAGATGACATGATCGTGTATTTAAAGAATCCCATAGACTCCACTCCCAAATTACTCAAGCTGATTCACAACTTTGGCAAAGTAGCAGGGTATAAAATTAACCCCCCAAAATCAATGGTTTTTCTGTATGCCAATAATGAGAAAAGTGGGGCTGTAATTAGGAAAGTAACTCCATTTGTAATAGCCCCACAAAAAATACAATATCTAGGAATTAACTTAACCAAAGAAGTGAAGGACCTCTATGATGAAAACTTTAAAAACTTGAAAAAGGAAATGAAAACAGAACTTAGAAAATGGCAAAAATTCCCATGCTCCTGGATTGGAAAGTTTAACATCGTGAAATTGGCAATACTTCCCAAGGCTAACTACAAATTCAATGCGATACTTATCAAAATTCCAACCTCATTCTTCACGTTAATGGAAGAGGCAATCCAAAAATTCATATGGAGCAATAAGAGACCCCGAATAGCAAAAACCAGCCTCAACGGAAAGAACACTGCTGGAGGAATATCAATACCAAATTTCAAACTCTATTATAAAGCCGTAGTAATCAAAACAGCTTGGTACTGGCACAAGAACAGACCTCAGGACCAATGGAATAGAATTGAAAACCCAGAAATGAACCAACATAACTACAGACATCTAATCTTCGATAAGGGAGCTAAAAAAATAGAATGGAACAAAGACAGCCTCTTCAGTAAATGGTGCTGGTAAAATTGGTTAACTACTTGTAGAAAACTAAAGCTAGATCCTCATATATCACCCTGCACCAGAATCAACTCCAAATGGATCAAAGACCTGGGAGTCAAAGCAGACACTCTGAAAACATTACAGGATGGAATAGGAGAAACCCTAGGTCTCCATGGCTCAGGCCGAAATTTTCTTAATAGAGACCCAGAAACAACAAATCAAAGAAAGGTTGGACAAATGGGATTGCATGAAACTGCAGAGCTTCTACATGGCAAAGGACATAGCTAGCAAGATGAATAGAAAGCCCACAGGTTGGGAGAAGATCTTCACTAGCCATACATCAGACAAGGGTCTCATATCTAAAATATACTTGGAACTCAAAAAATTAAATCCCCCAACAACAAATCCTCAAAGGCACAACTGCCCAATAAATAAGTGGGCTAAAGTCTTAAAGAGAAACTTCTCTAAAGAAGAAAGAAGGATGGCCGATAGACACATGAAGAAATGTTCAACCTCCCTAGCCATAAAAAAAATGCAAATCAAAACAACATTGAGATACCACCTCACCCCAGTCAGAATGGTAAAAATCAAGAACTCTAATAATAACAGATGCTGGATGGGATGTGAACAGAAGGGAACCTTACTGTATTGTTGGTGGAGTGTAAACTTGTTCAGCCACTTTGGAAAGTAGTATGGAGGTTCCTCAAAAGACTCCATATAGAGCTCCCTTATGACCCAGCAATCCCACTTTTGGGCATTTACCCAAATATTTACAAACAAGACCACACTAAAGCTACCAGCACAACTATTTTTATTGCAGCATTATTTACTATAGCTAAGATATGGAACCAACCCAGATGTTGCTCAGTAGATGAATGGATCAAGAAAATGTGGTATATATACACAATGGAATTCTATGCCTCCATCAGAAAGAATGACATTGCCCCATTTGTTAGGAAATGGAAATGCTTGGAAAAAATTCTATTAAGTGAAGTAAGCCAAGTCCAAAGAAACATAGGTTCCATGGTTTCCCTTATTTGCAATAGTTAGAATATATATGAGTCAAGTAGAAAAGGTCAGATAAGGTGATGTTAGGAAAATGAACCCTATGATATGTATTTAAATGTTTTTTTTCTTTCATGCATTTGTTTCTAACGCATTTATAAGATTATTTCTTTGTTGCTTTGTATGTCCCTTCCCCACAGTATATCCCCTGCTTTCACTGTATTTGATATCGTTATAATTTGTGGAGGGGAAAGGGAAAAACAAGTCGTTGAAATAAGGATACAGGTGGACACGTTGCAACAATGAGAAGTACAAGTTATCATGTCGAAAACAAACTTTACAACTTTGGTGGGGGGGTCGGGAGGATTGGGTGGGGGAGTGGGGGGAGGCTTGGAAGGGATGGGAAAGGGAAACAAAGGAGGAAGCTACAATGCTTCATAAGAAATGTACTCATTATCTTGCCCATGTAATTGTAACCCCTCTGTACATTTTTTTCACAATAAAAAAAGAAAAGAAATTTATAAATTAATAGATAGACTGACTACTCTCTTCTAGATATAATAAAGGGCCAGTGGGGGGGCATCATGAAAGAAAATCTATTGCAATAAGCCCCAAACAAGAAATTGCCTGAGACTTTTCTCTTCCATAGAAACACCAAATCAACACCAACAAGACAGGTCTTGTCACAATATATGGACCTGAGAATCATTCCCTTTGACAGAAACAGGAGTTATCTCAAAACAGGTACATTTTCTTCATCCTAGGGGACCAGAACTCTTGATCTTTCTAGAGACACCAGTTAACAACTCTCTAGGAAAATTCCTTCTATCCATTCAAGGCAGCATCCAAAGAAACCTGTAGAACCAGGTAAACTAAACTGACTAAAATCAGCAGTACAAAGCCTCTGAAAACTGGATGGTCATTAGAGCCAAAATCCATAATAGTAGTCCATAACTAGCTTAGTAAACCAAGACAAGACACTTTCATAGTAAAAAAAAGTTTTCTAAAATTTGAATAGGTCTGAACATGTTGGCACAGACCTATAATCCCAGATGCTGGGAAGTGGAGCAAGAGAATAGCAAATTTTGAAACCAGTTTGGTAAATTAGCAAAACTGTATCTCAAAAACATAATAAAACCAAAAGGGCTAGTATTTGGCTTTAATGGTAAGAATGCTTGAGAGGTCCTGGGTTCAATCTCTACTACCAACAAAGCAATAACACAATAACTCAGTAAGCTCTAAAGTTTTCTCACATTATAGACAATATGTCCAGGGTAGAAGAAAAGAATGAAGAAAATCATAATGAGTGAAAAACAAATGACATCAACACTGAAATGAGTTTAGGCCCAGAAGTGATATGATTGTCTAACCATAAAATATGAAACAATCTATAAAAAAATTATTCCTAGAATTAATGAGTTCAGAAAAATCACAAGATACAAGATTAACAGAAAAATATGACATTCTATACTCAAGATGTAGAAGCTGAAATTATAAGTATAAAATCATTTAAAATCACTCTAAAACTGGAAATAATCTAGATGCACTTGAACAAATGTGTAGTTATATAACTCTGAAATATCCATAATATAAAAATCAACGTAGCAAATGGAATGAGCTATTGGTACACTTAACAATCTGAATAAGTCTCCAGGACATTTTCAAATGTTTATATTGTATGATTCCATTTATATAACATTCTTGAAAAGACAAACGTATGGAAATAAAAAAGATTAACAATTGTCCAGGGGTTTAAGGAGAGTGGGAATGGCACTGGGTATTATTAGAGAACAGAATAAAGATCCTGTTGTCATGAAAATTTTCTAAATATTGATTATGTCGATGGCAGCATCTCAGGTATGATGTGATACTGTAGTTTGATAACTTGTTACTACTGGCTCAAAACATATAAACTGTACAGGGAAGCATTCTGTGTTTTTTCTTACAACTACATGTGAACCTCCAATTCTATCAAAAAGTGTTTTGAGACCATTTATCTACCATTGCTTCTGGTGACTCCCAACTAGACCAGAAACCTCCCCTGGCCTTCAGTGGATGCTAATAACTTCTCCAAAGTCTGATTCTGCTCAGGTCCACTCTCATGGCAGCCCTTATCCCACCCCTGTGGCTACATGCTAATACCTACTACCTGCTCTGACTAACTTACTCATTCATTCTAGAAGTGAATTGCTATGGATTACTTGCTCTTTTCTGATGTACACAATCTTGTCATCTGTGGATCTAGATTCATTTCATTGTTGACATCAATTTATTTTCTTATTCAAGTTACAGTTTTCTTGATTCTTTTATTGTATCTGTAACATGTAGTCTAAAATGTTAGAGTCTATAGTCCATGATGAAGACCAATAACTTTTCAGTAATGCCTTGTCCTGTCCTTAGCCTATGGAGTGCCTTCCTTACCTTCCCTATCACTTTATGTCTATTCTTTCACCTGCTGCTTACCCACACAGCCTTACCTCAACCTCCTCCAGGATTGGGTCTACCTCCTGTTGTCCCCTCTGGGAAACAACACAATTACTATTCCTGCTGTCACACCTGGCATGCCTCAGCTGTGACTTGTGTGATGTGGTCTTTGCTAATTTTGCAACTGTCTACTGCTTCTGTTTTTTATCCCATTCCAGCTACACTAGAGCTCACTAGCACATGCCCGCCTCAGACTGGCAAATCTTCTTCTGTTCCCTTTCCTGGGGAAGTTCGTTGAACAGATATATGAATGCCTTGTGTAACAGAAATCAAGGTTATAGCTTATTATGAATTCTTTTCTGTTTACTATTATTGTCTGATAAATGCTTTCAGGTTGCTCTCTGAAGATGGTGTTTTTTGTGGTTAGGGATTCTATATTCCAATACTTTTTCCTCCTTTTTGTGAAACGGAGAGACATGTGACAAGGAGTAAACTTTGGGTAGAGGAACCTTGTGGTACTGCATGCAATATATTTCTTTCTTAGCGGCAATATAAAAAATCAACTACAAGCCAAAAACAAATTACTTTCATTAATCTCTGTTCCCTTCTTATGTAAGTTCTTTGATTAGTTGCTGTCTTTCCAGAGCTTAGAGCAGTGCTTAGCACATATTCATGTTAAGTGTTTGTTGAATTTAATCGAGGAAGGGATCTTTCCTTTTTCTGTGATTTCTGAAAATATTTCATTACTTTAAGTAGCTGTACAAAGGAGTTGTCATTTAATGAAGCAGTTAAGGGCTGTAATTTATACCGACAAATATAAACATCTTGAAGAGAAATTCACTGTAAATGAAAAAGACAGGAAAGATTTCCTAAAAGAGTCAGTATTTGGGGCTTATGAATTACATTATCAATATTATGCACTTTAACTCCAAAACATGTGATTGGTTGCAGAATGTAAACCTGCATTCTCAAACCTTGCTAATGTATACACACAAGTGCCCCTAGACTTCTGGAATCATCCCCACAGGTGGAAATGAAATTTTTCATCTGAGTAACCAATCATATTGTATGGAAATTATGTATTACACCAAAGGAAGCTAAACCATCAATGGACCTGGTCTAACCACATTTAGATTGGTAAATAATATACAATCAATTTTAGGCACTCCACTGATCCTTATGTCTAAAGTAATGTCTGGTGATGTGTCATGATTATATAAGATAATGGAAGTCAGCACACTAGTTGGTCAACTGCTCTCCTTAGCATATTTGCTATTGCATGTAGAAGATTTAAACTAATGACTAGAAATCAAGGGGACTTAGGGTTTGTAACAATTAATCCCTGATTATTTCTGTACCCTTCCACATACAGATTCTCATTATGCTTTATTTCTTTTAATCCACATGCCAATAATATCAATCCAAGTAGTTCTTCAATCTTGTTTTTTGATTTACAAGTATAGTCACTGTAGATAAATGTAGGACAATGTAATATCATAAAACTGCATCCAGTAGGATATAGGGCCCAAGACTACTATAGAAAGTTCTTATTCCCAATTCTAGTCTTACTTTTCTGTAACACTGAATATTTTCTTTTCTTATTAATATAAATTAGTAATTACTATTCCATTTTGCAGACTTTACTTCTTAAAAATATTTTTTAAGGAAAATTGTTAGTTTGTGCATTTTTCTCTCCCCTGTTCCAGAACAGGTTTTAACCTAATCCTGTTATCATCTGAGCATGACAATTACATATTTGCCCTCAAACTAGCAGGAGGCTCAATTAATGAGAATTGAAGAGTGTCACGTTGCCAGCATTCATTTTATACCATCCCTCCAGAGAAAGATATTACTGTTATCATCTTTGCTCACGGATTCATTTCCAGTTCCTTCAACAAAAACAATTACATTATCTAATAAGCCACATGATTTTCAATTTTAGTGTGTGCTAATTGATTTTTCCCTGTTTATATCTTCAGCAGCTCAGAGAGCTTTTCTCTAGATAAGGTAGATTTCATTTTCAAGTCTTTATTATATTCAGAACTCCATTCTGTCAG